>NW_027478222.1:0-65137 GCF_051020975.1 Osmia lignaria lignaria | reverse complement strand
TGCACTATATCGTACCCAAATAGCACATTTCCGTCGAGACTTTGACGATATCAGTGACGGTTTAACAATTATAGCCCGATTTGACCCATTTTGCGCTGAAAGCGCACTACCTTGTACGATTCTGCTCCGGTTTGTGTCGTTTTGCACTATTTCGGACCCAAATAGCACATTTCCGTCGATACTTTGACGATATCAGCGACCGTTTAACAATTACAAGCCCGATTTGACACATTTCTCGCTGAAAATGCACTCCCTTGCACGATTTTGCTCCGGTTTGTGTTGTTCTGCACTATATCGGACCTAAATAGCACATTTCCGTCGAGAGTTTGGACGATATCAGCGACGGGTTCAACAATTACAGCCCGATTTGACCCATTTCTCGCTGTAAACGCACTTCCTGAACGATTTGCTCCGGTTTGTGTTGTTCTGCACTATATCGGACCGAAATAGCACATTTCCATCGAGACTTTGACGATACCAGCGAACGTTTAACAATTACAGCCCGATTTGACACATTTCTCGCTGTAAACGCACTTCCTTGGACGATTTTGCCCCGGTTTGTGTTGTTCTGCACTTTATCGGACCCAAATAGCACATTTCCGTCGAGACTTTGACGATATCAGCGACGGTTCAACAATTACAGCCCGATTTGACAAATTTCTCGCTGAAAACGCACTCCCTTGCTCGATTTTGCTCCGGTTTGTGTCGGTCTGACCTATATCGGACCCAAATAGCACATTTCCGTCGAGACCTTGACGATATCAGTGACGGTTTAACAATTACAGCCCGATTTGACCCACTTCTCGCTGAAAACGCACTCCCTTGCACGATTTTGCTCCGGTTTGTGTCGTTCTGCACTATATCGTACACAAATAGCACATTTCCGTCGAGAGGTTGACGATATCAGTGACGGTTTAACAATTACAGCCCGATTTGACCCATTTCTCGCTGAAAACGCACTCCCTTGCACGATTTTGCTCCGGTTTGTGTCGTTCTGACCTATATCGGACCCAAATAGCACATTTCCGTTGAGACCTTGACGATATCAGTGACGGTTTAACAATTACAGCCCGATTTGACCCACTTCTCGCTGAAAAACGCACTCCCTTGCACGATTTTGCTCCGGTTTGTGTCGTTCTGCACTATATCGTTTCCAAATAGCACATTTCCGTCGAGATTGTGACGATATCAGTGACGGTTTAACAATTACAGCCCGATTTGACCCATTTCTCGCTGAAAACGCACTCTCTTGCACGATTTTGCTCCGGTTTGTGTCGTTCTGCACTATATCGGACCCAAATAGCACATTTCCGTCGAGACCTTGACGATATCAGTGACGGTTTAACAATTACAGCCCGATTTGACCCACTTCTCGCTGAAAACGCACTCCCTTGCACGATTTTGCTCCGGTTTGTGTCGGTCTGCACTATATCGTTTCCAAATAGCACATTTCCGTCGAGAGTTTGACGATATCAGCGACGGTTCAACAATTACAGCCCGATTTGACCCATTTCTCGCTGAAAACGCACTCCCTTGCACGATTTTTGCTCCGGTTTGTGTTGTTCTGCACTATATCGGACCCAAATAGCACATTTCCGTCGAGACTTTGACGATATCAGTGACGGTTTAACAATTATAGCCCGATTTGACCCATTTTGCGCTGAAAACGCACTCCCTTGTACGATTCTGCTCCGGTTTGTATCGTTTTGCACTATTTCGGACCCAAATAGCACATTTCCGTCGAGACTTTGACGATATCAGCGACCGTTTAACAATTACAGCCCGATTTGACACATTTCTCGCTGAAAATGCACTCCCTTGCACGATTTTGCTCCGGTTTGTGTCGCTCTGCACTATGTCGCACCCAAATAGCACATTTCCGTCGAGAGTTTGACGATTTCAGCGACGGTTCAACAAGTACAGCCCGATTTGACTCATTTCTCGCTAAAGACGCACTCCTTGTACGATTTGGTCCGGTTTGTGTCGCTCTGCACTATGTCGCACCCAAATAGCACATTTCCGTCGAGAGTTTGACGATATCAGCGGACGGTTCAACAATTACAGCCCGATTTGACCCATTTCTCGCTGAAAACGCACTCCCTTGCACGATTTTGCTCCGGTTTTTGTCGTTTTTGCACTATATCGGACCCAAATAGCACATTTCCGTCGAGAGTTTGACGATATCAGTGACGGTTCAACAATTACAGCCCGATTTGACCCATTTCTCGCTGTAAACGCACTTCCTTGAACGATTTTGCTCCGGTTTGTGTTGTTCTGCACTTTAATCGGACCAAATAGCACATTTCCGTCGAGAGTTTGACGATATCAGTGACGGTTCAACAATTACAGCCCGATTTGACACATTTCTCGCTGTAACGCACTTCCTTGAACGATTTTGCTCCGGTTTGTGTTGTTCTGCACTTTATCGGACCAAATAGCACATTTCCGTCGAGACTTTGACGATATCAGCGACGGTTCAACAATTACAGCCCGATTTGACCAATTTCTCGCTGTAAACGCACGTCCTTGAACGATTTTGCTCCGGTTTGTGTTGTTCTGCACTATATCGGACCGAAATAGCACATTTCCGTCGAGACTTTGACGATATCAGCGACCGTTTAACAATTACAGCCCGATTTGACACATTTCCGCTGTAACGCACTTCCTTGAACGATTTTGCTCCGGTTTGTGTTGTTCTGCACTCTATCGGACCCAAATAGCACATTTCCGTCGAGACATTGACGATATCATTGACGGTTTAACAATTACAGCCCGATTTAACGCATTTCTCGCTGAAAAAGCACTCCCTTGCACGATTTTGCTCCGGTTTGTGTCGTTCTGCACTATATCGTACCCAAATAGCACATTTCCGTCGAGACTTTGACGATATCAGTGACGGTTTAACAATTATAGCCCGATTTGACCCATTTTGCGCTGAAAACGCACTACCTTGTACGATTCTGCTCCGGTTTGTGTCGTTTTGCACTATTTCGGACCCAAATAGCACATTTCCGTCGATACTTTGACGATATCAGCGACCGTTTAACAATTACAGCCCGATTTGACACATTTCTCGCTGAAAATGCACTCCTTGCACGATTTTGCTCCGGTTTGTGTTGTTCTGCACTATATTGGACCTAAATAGCACATTTCCGTCGAGAGTTTGACGATATCAGCGACGGTTCAACAATTACAGCCCGATTTGACACATTTCCCGCTGTAAACGCACTTCCTTGAACGATTTTGCTCCGGTTTGTGTTGTTCTGCACTCCATCGGACCCAAATAGCACATTTCCGTCGAGACATTGACGATATCATTGACGGTTTAACAATTACAGCCCGATTTAACACATTTCTCGCTGAAAAAGCACTCCCTTGCACGATTTTGCTCCGGTTTGTGTCGTTCTGCACTATATCGTACCCAAATAGCACATTTCCGTCGAGACTTTGACGATATCAGTGACGGTTCAACAATTACAGCCCGATTGACCATTTCTCGCTGTGATATAACGCACTTCCTTGAACGATTTTGCTCCGGTTTGTGTTGTTCTGCACTATATCGGACCGAAATAGCACATTTCCATCGAGACTTTGACGATATCAGCGAACGTTTAACAATTACAGCCCGACTTGACACATTTCTCGCTGTAAACGCACTTCCTTGGACGATTTTGCCCCGGTTTGTGTTGTTCTGCACTTTATCGGACCCAAATAGCACATTTCCGTCGAGACTTTGACGATATCAGCGACGGTTCAACAATTATAGCCCGATTGACAAATTTCTCGCTGAAAACGCACTCCCTTGCTCGATTTTGCTCCGGTTTGTGTCGGTCTGACCTATATCGGACCCAAATAGCACATTTCCGTCGAGACCTTGACGATATCAGTGACGGTTTAACAATTACAGCCCGATTTGACCCACTTCTCGCTGAAAACGCACTCCCTTGCACGATTTTGCTCCGGTTTGTGTCGTTCTGCACTATATCGTACACAAATAGCACATTTCCGTCGAGACTTTGACGATATCAGCGACCGTTTAACAATTACAGCCCGATTTGACACATTTCTCGCTGAAAATGCACTCCCTTGCACGATTTTGCTCCGGTTTGTGTGGTTCTGCACTATATCGGACCCAAATAGCACATATCCGGCTCGTGTCTGACGTTATCAGTGATGGTTGAACAATTACAGCCCGATTTGACCCACTTCTGGCTGAAAACGCACTCCCTTGCACGATTTTGCTCCGGTTTGTGTCGTTCTGCACTATATCGTTTCCAAATAGCACATTTCCGTCGAGAGTTTGACGATATCAGTGACGGTTTAACAATTATAGCCCGATTTGTCCGTTTTTTCGCTGAAAACGCACTCCCTTGTACGATTCTGCTCCGGTTTGTGTCGGTTTGCACTATTTCGGACCCAATAGCACATTTCGTCGAGAGTTTGACGTTATCAGTGACGGTTTTAACAATTGCAGCCCGATTTGACCCACTTCTCGCTGAAAACGCACTCCCTTGCACGATTTTGCTCCGGTTTGTGTCGGTCTGCACTATATCGTTTCCAAATAGCACATTTCCGTCGAGAGTTTGACGATATCAGCGACGGTTCAACAACAATTACAGCCCGATTTGACCCATTTCTCGCTGAAAACGCACTCCCTTCCACGATTTTGCTCCGGTTTTGTCGTTTTTGCACTATATCGGACCCGAATAGCAACATTTCCGTCGAGAGTTTGACGATATCAGTGACGGTTCAACAATTACAGCCCGATTTGACCCATTTCTCGCTGTAAACGCACTTCTTGAACGATTTGCTCCGGTTTGTGTTGTTCTGCACTTTATCGGACCCAAATAGCACATTTCCGTCGAGAGTTTGACGATATCAGTGACGGTTCAACAATTACAGCCCGATTTGACACATTTCTCGCTGTAAACGCACTTCCTTGAACGATTTTGCTCCGGTTTGTGTTGTTCTGCACTTTATCGGACCCAAATAGCACATTTCCGTCGGAGACTTTGACGATATCAGCGACGGTTCAACAATTACAGCCCGATTTGACCAATTTCTCGCTGTAAACGCACGTCCTTGAACGATTTTGCTCCGGTTTGTGTTGTTCTGCACTATATCGGACCGAAATAGCACATTTCCGTCGAGACTTTGACGATATCAGCGACCGTTTAACAATTACAGCCCGATTTGACACATTTCCCGCTGTAACGCACTTCCTTGAACGATTTTGCTCCGGTTTGTGTTGTTCTGCACTCTATCGGACCCAAATAGCACATTTCCGTCGAGACATTGACGATATCATTGACGGTTTAACAATTACAGCCCGATTTAACACATTTCTCGCTGAAAAAGCACTCCCTTGCACGATTTTGCTCCGGTTTGTGTCGTTCTGCACTATATCGTACCCAAATAGCACATTTCCGTCGAGACTTTGACGATATCAGTGACGGTTTAAAAATTATAGCCCGATTTGACCCATTTTGCGCTGAAAACGCACTACCTTGTACGATTCTGCTCCGGTTTGTGTCGTTTTGCACTATTTCGGACCCAAATAGCACATTTCCGTCGAGACTTTGACGATATCAGCGACGGTTCAACAATTACAGCCCGATTTGACCAATTTCTCGCTGTAAACGCACGTCCTTGAACGATTTTGCTCCGGTTTGTGTTGTTCTGCACTATATCGGACCGAAATAGCACATTTCCATCGAGACCTTGACGATATCAGCGACCGTTTAAACAATTACAGCCCGATTTGACACATTTCTCGCTGTAAACGCACTTCCTTGGACGATTTTGCTCCGGTTTGTGTTGTTCTGCACTTTATCGGACCCAAATAGCACATTTCCGTCGAGACTTTGACGATATCAGCGACGGTTCCACAATTACAGCCCGATTTGACAAATTTCTCGCTGAAAACGCACTCCCTTGCACGATTTTGCTCCGGTTTGTGTCGTTCTGCACTATATCGTTTCCAAATAGCACATTTCCGTCGAGAGTTTGACGATATCAGCGACGGTTCAACAATTACAGCCCGATTTGACCCATTTCTCGCTGAAAACGCACTCCTTTGCACGATTTTGCTCCGGTTTGTGTCGTTCTGCACTATATCGTACACAAATAGCACATTTCCGTCGAGAGGTTGACGATATCAGTGACGGTTTAACAATTACAGCCCGATTTGACCCATTTCTCGCTGAAAACGCACTCCCTTGCACGATTTTGCTCCGGTTTGTGTCGTTCTGCACTATATCGTTTCCAAATAGCACATTTCCGTCGAGAGTTTGACGATATCAGTGACGGTTTAACAATTATAGCCCGATTTGACCCATTTTGCGCTGAAAACGCACTACCTTGTACGATTCTGCTCCGGTTTGTGTCGTTTTGCACTATTTCGGACCCAAATAGCACATTTCCGTCGATACTTTGACGATATCAGCGACCGTTTAACAATTACAGCCCGATTTGACACATTACTCGCTGAAAATGCACTCCCTTGCACGATTTTGCTCCGGTTTGTTTTGTTCTGCACTATATCGGACCTAAATAGCACATTTCCGTCGAGATTGTGACGATATCAGTGACGGTTTAACAATTACAGCCCGATTTGACCCATTTCTCGCTGAAAACGCACTCCCTTGCACGATTTTGCTCCGGTTTGTGTCGTTCTGCACTATATCGTTTCCAAATAGCACATTTCCGTCGAGAGTTTGACGATATCAGTGACGGTTTAACAATTATAGCCCGATTTGACCCATTTTGCGCTGAAAACGCACTACCTTGTACGATTCTGCTCCGGTTTGTGTCGTTTTGCACTATTTCGGACCCAAATAGCGCATTTCCGTTGATACTTTGACGATATCAGTGACGGTTTAACAATTACAGCCCGATTTGACCCACTTCTCGCTGAAAACGCACTCCCTTGCACGATTTTGCTCCGGTTTGTGTCGTTCTGCACTATATCGTTTCCAAATAGCACATTTCCGTCGAGAGTTTGACGATATCAGCGACGGTTCAACAATTACAGCCCGATTTGACCCATTTCTCGCTGAAAACGCACTCCCTTGCACGATTTTGCTCCAGTTTGTGTCGTTCTGCACTATATCGTACACAAATAGCACATTTCCGTCGAGAGGTTGACGATATCAGTGACGGTTTAACAATTACAGCCCGATTTGACCCATTTCTCGCTGAAAACGCACTCCCTTGTACGATTTTGCTCTGGTTTGCGTCGTTTTGCACTATTTCGGACCCAGGTAGCACATTGCCGTCGAGAGTTTGACGATATCAGTGACGGTTTAACAATTACAGCCCGATTTGACCCATTTCTCGCTGAAAATGCACTCCCTTGCACGATTTTGCTGCGGTTTGTGTCGTTCTGACCTATATCGGACCCAAATAGCACATTTCCGTCGAGACTTTGACGATATCAGCGACGGTTCAACAATTACAGCCCGATTATACGCAATTTCTCGCTGAAAGCGCACTCCCTTGCACGATTTCGCTCCGGTTTGGGTCGTTCTGCACTATATCGGACCCATATAGCACATCTCCGTCGGGAGTTTGACGATCTCAACGACGGTTCAACAATCGCAGCCCGATTTGACCCATTTCTCGCTGGAAACGCACTTCCTTGGTCGATTTTGCTCCGGTTTGTGTGGTTCTGCACTATATCGGACCCAAATAGCACATTTCCGGCTCGAGTCTGACGTTATCAGTGATGGTTGAACAATTACAGCCCGATTTGACCCACTTCTCGCGGAAAACGCACTCCCTTGCACGATTTTGCTCCGGTTTGTGTCGTTCTGCACTATATCGTTTCCAAATAGCACATTTCCGTCGAGAGTTTGACGATATCAGCGACGGTTCAACAATTACAGCCCGATTTGACACATTTCTCGCTGAAAACGCACTCCCTTGCACGATTTTGCTCCGGTTTGTGTCGTTCTGCACTATATCGTACACAAATAGCACATTTCCGTCGAGAGCTTGACGATATCAGTGACGGTTTAACAATTACAGCCCGATTTGACCCATTTCTCGCTGAAAACGCACTCCCTTGCACGATTTTGCTCCGGTTTGTGTCGTTCTGACCTATATCGGACCCAAATAGCACATTTCCGTCGAGACCTTGACGATATTAGTGACGGTTTAACAATTACAGCCCGATTTGACCCACTTCTCGCTGAAAACGCACTCCCTTGCACGATTTTGCTCCGGTTTGTGTCGTTTTGCACTATTTCGGACCCAAATAGCACATTTCCGTCGAGACTTTGACGATATCAGCGACCGTTTAACAATTACAGCCCGATTTGACACATTTCTCGCTGAAAATGCACTCCCTTGCACGATTTTGCTCCGGTTTGTGTGGTTCTGCACTATATCGGACCCAAATAGCACATTTCCGGCTCGTGTCTGACGTTATCAGTGATGGTTGAACAATTACAGCCCGATTTGACCCACTTCTCGCTGAAAACGCACTCCCTTGCACGATTTTGCTCCGGTTTGTGTCGTTCTGCACTATATCGTTTCCAAATAGCACATTTCCGTCGAGAGTTTGACGATATCAGCGACGGTTCAACAATTACAGCCCGATTATACGCAATTTCTCGCTGAAAGCGCACTCCCTTGCACGATTTCGCTCCGGTTTGGGTCGTTCTGCACTATATCGGACCCATATAGCACATCTCCGTCGGGAGTTTGACGATCTCAACGACGGTTCAACAATCGCAGCCCGATTTGACCCATTTCTCGCTGGAAACGCACTTCCTTGGTCGATTTTGCTCCGGTTTGTGTGGTTCTGCACTATATCGGACCCAAATAGCACATTTCCGGCTCGAGTCTGACGTTATCAGTGATGGTTGAACAATTACAGCCCGATTTGACCCATTTCTCGCTGAAAACGCACTCTCTTGCACGATTTTGCTCCGGTTTGTGTCGTTCTGCACTATATCGTTTCCAAATAGCACATTTCCGTCGAGATTGTGACGATATCAGTGACGGTTTAACAATTACAGCCCGATTTGACCCATTTCTCGCTGAAAACGCACTCTCTTGCACGATTTTGCTCCGGTTTGTGTCGTTCTGCACTATATCGGACCCAAATAGCACATTTCCGTCGAGACCTTGACGATATCAGTGACGGTTTAACAATTACAGCCCGATTTGACCCATTTCTCGCTGAAAACGCACTCCCTTGCACGATTTTGCTCCGGTTTGTGTCGTTCTGCACTATATCGTTTCCAAATAGCACATTTCCGTCGAGAGTTTGACGATATCAGTGACGGTTTAACAATTATAGCCCGATTTGACCAATTTGGGGCTGAAAACGCACTACCTTGTACGATTCTGCTCCGGTTTGTGTCGTTTTGCACTATTTCGGACCCAAATAGCACATTTCCGTCGAGACTTTGACGATATCAGCGACCGTTTAACAATTACAGCCCGATTTGACACATTTCTCGCTGAAAATGCACTCCCTTGCACGATTTTGCTCCGGTTTGTGTCGCTCTGCACTATGTCGCACCCAAATAGCACATTTCCGTCGAGAGTTTGACGATTTCAGCGACGGTTCAACAAGTACAGCCCGATTTGACTCATTTCTCGCTAAAGACGCACTCCCTTGTACGATTTTGGTCCGGTTTGTGTCGCTCTGCACTATGTCGCACCCAAATAGCACATTTCCGTCGAGAGTTTGACGATATCAGCGACGGTTCAACAATTACAGCCCGATTTGACCCATTTCTCGCTGAAAACGCACTCCTTTGCACGATTTTGCTCCGGTTTGTGTCGTTTTTGCACTATATCGGACCCAAATAGCACATTTCCGTCGAGAGTTTGACGATATCAGTGACGGTTCAACAATTACAGCCCGATTTGACCCATTTCTCGCTGTAAACGCACTTCCTTGAACGATTTTGCTCCGGTTTGTGTTGTTCTGCACTTTATCGGACCCAAATAGCACATTTCCGTCGAGACTTTGACGATATCAGCGACGGTTCAACAATTACAGCCCGATTTGACCCATTTCTCGCTGAAAACGCACTCCCTTGCACGATTTTGCTCCGGTTTGTGTCGTTCTGCACTATATCGTTTCCAAATAGCACATTTCCGTCGAGAGTTTGACGATATCAGTGACGGTTTAACAATTACAGCCCGATTTGACCCATTTCTCGCTGAAAACGCACTCCCTTGTACGATTTTGCTCTGGTTTGCGTCGTTTTGCACTATTTCGGACCCAGGTAGCACATTGCCGTCGAGAGTTTGACGATATCAGTGACGGTTTAACAATTACAGCCCGATTTGACCCATTTCTCGCTGAAAATGCACTCCCTTGCACGATTTTGCTCCGGTTTGTGTCGTTCTGACCTATATCGGACCCAAATAGCACATTTCCGTCGAGACTTTGACGATATCAGCGACGGTTCAACAATTACAGCCCGATTTGACCCACTTCTCGCGGAAAACGCACTCCCTTGCACGATTTTGCTCCGGTTTGTGTCGTTCTGCACTATATCGTTTCCAAATAGCACATTTCCGTCGAGAGTTTGACGATATCAGCGACGGTTCAACAATTACAGCCCGATTTGACACATTTCTCGCTGAAAACGCACTCCCTTGCACGATTTTGCTCCGGTTTGTGTCGTTCTGCACTATATCGTACACAAATTGCACATTTCCGTCGAGAGGTTGACGATATCAGTGACGGTTTAACAATTACAGCCCGATTTGACCCATTTCTCGCTGAAAACGCACTCTCTTGCACGATTTTGCTCCGGTTTGTGTCGTTCTGCACTATATTGTAACGTCCCCGGAATTATTATCGCGAGTACGCTACTGCACCGACTGCGTAGGGAGAGCGGTTCCCTATAAGAAGGCGTCTCGTAAATAATTATATAATGAAGGGATCATAGGTTCGGGTGGTGCGCGGTAAAGGAGTGAAATCCAACGTTAATTCCTTTCTCAAAAATCGTAATGAGTGTTTATTCAAGAAAGTTGTGTGTTGTGTTTGTTTATAATATGTATATAAAAAGAAAAGGTAAGTAATTATTTGAGTTATATAAAAAGGTGATGAAAATAATATAAAGAATTAATGTAATCAGTGTACAAATGTTGCGCCCTGTTCTTGAAATACAAAAGGAAAATAATTATATTAGTTAAGTACAGTGAGTGCGCCCTGTATAAAAAATTACAAAGAAAAATAACAAAATAGTTTGACCTAAAATAAAATACAAAGAAAAAATTTAATTGATTAGTGAATGCGTCTCTAGATACGATTATGAAAATTCTAAATCTATAACTTGAATTTATAAAATAAAATTTATTCAAATAAATTGTTCGATTGTCGAGGAGTTGGCGTGAATCCGTCCCGACACTGTAGGAGCTAACCCGTTCGGCCGCAGTACGATTTCTGAGCAACTTAGCCGTCACTGATAGGCCGCATCCAAGGAGCTTCTGCTTTCGCTCGCTCGTTAAGCTTGGTAGCGAACCTGACACGTATGAAAACCGCTGCGAACCGGTGGTCGAGCGCTCCGGGTCTGACACAGAACCTTTGCCGCCTCGCCGACAAAAGAATCTAAGCTACTGGAAACCTATGTAGTAATCGTATCATAGATCCGTGTCGGACTACGATCAGAATCGAAGTGGAAATGCTCCTCGCGGCACGCTCGTATTTATACCCGAGATTTGCTTACGTAGAAGTTTTTTCTATACGCGTTTTCGATACCGGAAGTGTTTGGACTTTGACCGGAGTGTACGTGACTCCGCGCGTATCGCTATCTTTCTTTATTCTGCGCTCTATTCCTGTCTCTTTCTACGCGTCACTCCTATCTCTATCTATATATCCCGCGTCGATCTTTTATCGACGCGGTAGAATTATCGACGCGGTAATTATCGATGTATTTTTTTTTTGTATAAATTTTGTTAAGTATAAATACAACATTCTTTTCTTATTTGTTAAATAGGAATATAATTGTCGATCTGAATTGTGTTATTACAATAATAAAAAAAACGAAGTGTTATAATTTTGATTGTATAAAAACTAAAAAAAATAAATATATTTTTTAATAATTAATAATGATAGGTTTTTTTTTTTTTTTTATTTATTCTTCTTCCTGTGGGATGTTACAGCCTTCCCCCTGTGTTAGTCTCTTGTCCTCAAGAGACTTTTTTGTTTGTAGTTCTTGGCAAGTCTGACATTGGCATTTTGTTTCGTCGTTTCGGGGGGATGTGGCCAATTTTCCAAAATATTTTATGATCTTTGCGTGTTTTCTTCTTGGATCTGTTCTGCTTAATTTCTTGAAGGTTTTCCAATTCAATTCCGGAATGTCGATTGGTATTAACCTCCATGGTGTACCTTCTGTTTGTATAGGATGCTGTATTGGAGCCTTTGAAGATATTTGGAGTAATTAGTAAATTATTAAATTATGGAAAAGAAATATACCTGTACCTCCTTGAGTTTCTTTAAGGCTTTCCTTAAGCGTTTTAATTGCTGGCGTTTGCCGGCACGTCTAACCATGTTTGTTATTAGAATTTTTCGAAAATAAATATGGCGTTTGCGTAGGTGGCGCTTTACGTCTTCTTTCTTTCTTTATCATTCTTTCTTTGTCTTTCCTCTCTTGGGAAAGACCATAATGGCGGTTAAGGGTTCGATAAATAAAATGTTTTTATAGGAACGACAATGAATTTTTATTTTATACTGATTGTTTCACATTTATTGTTGGAACATTTGTTTTAGGTAAAAAATATTTGGGTTTTCTGAGGGCAGGAGAATCCCCATTTCAAACGGTTCTTTCTCGGCTTGATCCATATTTCCGTAGGCTTGCTGGCACTTGGTGCAGGCTATAGCAGGCTGTATCGTTGCGATTTCTCGTCTGCATACTACGCAATGGGATTGTTTTTCCCCTTGTTCTTTTAATATAAAATGGTGATTTCCTGCGTGTAGCCATTGCTCATGGGCTTCTGCATGGGTTCTTGTCGCGCAGTGCCAGCACATTCTTCCCATTTGTAGATTGAAAATGAATTCAAAGGCTGGTATAAAGTCTTGGATGCAGTGGACGTCGACGATGGATGTTTGTAGGTGCATTGTTCCTGTTATGTGAACGGTATTTGTTGTAAAAAAAAGAAAAAGTATTCCTTCCCTTTTTTTTTTTTATTATTTTTTTTTTTTCTTTTTTATATATATATTTTGTTATTTGTTTTGTGCTTACCCCTTTTTATTCTCTTTTGATGTTTTAAATCAATTTTCACTTGCTTGGTTTCACTTGTTTCGTTTGCTTAGTGTCGTTCTGTTGACTGTTCTTTCTAGAATGCTACCACTTGTTGGTTCCAATGGTTTTTTGGGTTTTCGTTAATACGCATGCGCGTGTTCATGAATCTAGTGGATTTTTGCATCGATTTTCACGTTTGATCTATGATGTTGATTGGTAGATAGGCCCTCTTTAGCCTATCTTTATGAACGATTCGCTTTTTATTGGGTCCTATTGCCAATTCTATGTTATTTGGTTCTATGTTTCGAAGTATAGTGTATGGTCCAGTGTATTCCTTTTCAAATTTGTTTCTTCTAGGCGGGTTTAATAGCATAACTTTTTCACCTGTTTCGTAGTTTATTGGTCGAATTTTTCTGTCGTAATAGTGTTTTTGTCTGTGTTTTTCTTTTTCTAAATTTGATTTTGCTATTTCTCGTAAATTGTGCAATGTTTGAATTAGTTTTTCGATATAATCAGGGTATGTTTTTAAATTATCGATCGGTTTAATACTTGATGGTTGACGAGCCTTTTTTCCGAAAACTAATTCATGTGGTGTGAATTTTGTTCCTTCGTGGATGCTGGTGTTATAGGAAAACATCGCTTGTGGTAACCATTCGTCCCAATGTTTTTCTTTTGAGATATAATGTTTTAAATATTCAATTAAAACATGATGACTTCTTTCTAGTGATCCATTTGATTGTGGATGGAATGAAGATGTTCTGTATGTTTTGATTTGGAATGCTTTAGCTAATTTCTTCATTAATGATCCTGTGAAACATGTACCCTGGTCTGTAAGTATAGCTTTTGGACTTCCAAATTTGCATATAAAATGTTCTGTAAAAGCTTTTGCTACTTCTTCAGATGTAGTTGATATTAAGGGTATTGCAGCTGAGTATTTGGTCAAGTTATCCTGAATAGTAAGTATATAGCTGTTTCCTGTTGTAGTTATTGGCAATGGTCCTAAAATATCTAAAGATACTTTGTCAAATGCATCAATAGGGGTATCAGTGATGACCATTGGTTCTTTGTTTTTCATTCTTACTAATTTCACTTTTTGACAGCTAATGCAGGTTCTAATATAATCAGTGATTTCCTTTTTCATGTTCTTCCAATAATAGTTATTTCTGATTCTATGGTAAGTCTTTTTTATTCCTTTATGTCCTCCTACTGGGCTTTCATGGTTTTCTCTAATGATATGTATTCTTTCTTCTTTAGGTGGTGTGACTATGGTTCCTTTACAGAGTGTGATAGAGATGTTTGAGTCTGCAAAAATTACTTGTAGGAGTTTATGTAATCCTTTTAGTTCAGGTATAGAACATTCTTGAATTTTCCTCTTATAGAATTCTTGGTAAAGTGTTTTCAATGTTTTAGGTAAGACTTCTCTTGAATGTGTTACTAGGCCAAATATATCTTTGTTCTTCTTTTTTAGATGTATAATGGTTTCTTCTTGATGAGGTATATGTATTTTTATTTTTTCCTTTTGTAAAAATTCTTTTGATTGATTGTCTATTGGTTTTCCTTCTTCATTTAGGAATACAATCACAATTCCTTTCTTCATCCAGAGGTGGTCAGTTGTCTCTATTATCTTGGATGTGACTGGTAGGTTGCTGATCACTCTTGGTTGTGTTATTTTATGAGTGGTAAGTTGATCCTCTTCTTTTATAACTTTAATAGGAGTTATTGGTGCTGTGGATGTACTTTCTGAATCATTTTTCTCTTCTTTTTTCAGCTCTGAAAATTCTTCTTTGGTTTCTAAAGATGTCTTTTTTGTCCCTGAAGATGCCTTTTTTATTTCTGAAGATGTTCTTTCTGTTTCTGGGGATGCTTTTTTTGTTCCTGAAGATGAACCTATTTTGGGTGGGTCTCTATATATGTGTTTGGGTAAAGTCATTCCTTCTTCAAAAACTTCAATTTCGTCACCAATTATTATTGGTTCATGTTTCCTTTTGATTGGTTTAGGGGGTTCATAAATCAACTTTTTTGGTGGTTGATGAATTTCTACTGTAACTTGTTTTTCATTTTGTCTTCTCTTTTTGAATTGTTTGTTTGCAGAGCTTGATGTTTCCTTTTTCCTCTTCCTGAGTTGTTGGTCTTGAAATTCGTCAGTATCGCAATATTCTGATTCACTGGAGGTTGTGTTTTCTTTAAAGCGTTTCTTATTTGTTTGATGTAGACTGCTGCTTGTTTCATGTGGTCTCTTATAGTGTTGTGTAATTTTTTCTTTCTTTATTGCTCTCTCAGAATCAGAGGAAGTATCTAGCTGTCGTGTAGGATGTGTTGTTTTTCTTCTTACAATACTTCTTTCGGATTCAGAGGAAGTATCTCTTTGTCGTGTGGTGTGTTGATGCGACTGTTTTTTCTTTTTTGTTTTTCTGTTTAGTTCTGAAGATGTATCTCGGCGTCTTGTTGGATACTGATGGGTTTCCTTCTTCTTTTTGATTTCTCTGGAGCTTGATGACGTAGTTGGTCTTCGTCTTGTAGGGTGTTGGTGGGTTTCCTTTTTTCTTTTATATTCCCCAGAATCGGATGTTGTCGATGGTCTTTGTCTTGTAGGGTACTGGTGTGTTTCTTTTTTCTTCTTATGCTCTCTAGAATCGGTTGTCGTCGATGGTCTAGGACGTGTTGGATATTGGTGCCATTCTTTTTTCTTTTTTGTTATTTTTCTTGATTTGGTGGTTGAAGTTGTTGCTCTGGGTCTGGTAGCATACTGGTGCCATTGTTTCTTCTTTTTAACTTCTTTTGAGTCTGTGGTAGAATGTTTTCGTTTCGCTTGAATTGGTAAGGTTGCAATAGGATTTCGGGATAATGCATCGGCGTTTATATTTTGTTTTCCGGGTTTATATTTGATCTCATAGTCGTATTCGCTTAATTTTAGTTTCCATCGCATTAATCTTGATGCGGGGTCTGTTAAATTATGCAGCCATGTTAATGGTTTGTGGTCAGTTATTAGATAAAATTTTCTTCCGTAAATATAGGGTCTGAAATGAGTTACGGCGTATACGACTGCTAACAATTCTCTTTCCGTAGCTGAGTATTGTGTTTCTGCCTTGTTTAATACTCTTGAAGTATATGATACCGGTTGATCTTTTCCAATTTCGCCCTGGCTTAGTACTGCTCCAACGGCGATTCCAGATGCGTCCGTGGTGATATTGAAAGGTTTTGTGAAATCTGGATATTGGAGAATTGGTTCCTCGCATAATTTATCTCTGAGGATGATGAAAGCTTGTTGTTGTTGCTGTGTCCATTCAAATTTTTGTTCTTTTTTTGTTAAATCTGATAGAGGTTTAGCTATTTTTGAAAAATTTTTTATAAATCTTCTATAATATCCGCATAAACCAAGGAATTGCCTAATATTCTTTACTGTTTTGGGAACTGGAAACTCTTTGACCGCTTCTACTTTCTTTGGGTCAGGTTTCACTCCATCCTCTGTGATAATGTGTCCCAAGTAGGCTACTTCCTTCTTCAGTAGCTCGCATTTTTCCGGCTGGAGATATAGATTTGCTTCTCTCAGTCTTGCCATAAGTCTATTGAATTTTGTCTCGTGTTCTTCTATTGAGCTAGCATAAATTACTATATCATCAATATACACGAATGCTTCGACCCCTTGTAGTCCATCCAGAACGTTGTTCATAAGTCTCTGGAATGAACCTGCAGCGTTCTTTAAACCAAATGGCATTCTTTTAAAATGGAAGTGTCCAAATGGCGTTGAAAAAGCTGTCTTGTGCTTATCGTCTGGGTGCATGGGTATCTGGTGGAAGCTAGACTTTAAGTCGAATATTGAGAAGTATTTTGCGCTTCCCAATTGATCTAGAATGTCGACTATGTTTGGCAATGGATATGCGTCGCTAATGGTTTTTTCATTTAATTTTCTAAAATCGATTACTAATCTCCATGATTTGTTTCCATGTGTATTTTCCTTTTTTGGAACTATCCAGATTGGAGAATTATAAGGTGATGATGAATGTTCGATTATATCTTTTTCTAATAATTCTTTGACTTGTGTATTTACTTCTTCCTTTAACGCCTGTGGGTATCTATATTGTTTTTGTGTTAACTGGAACTTCGTCAATTGTGATTATTCGATGGAAAATTTTGTTTGTTGCTCCAAGTTCGTCTTCGTTTAAGTAGAATCTGTCAGCGTTGTTTGAAATTAAATTCCTTATGCTTGATTTTTCTTCTCTATTTAAATGTTCCAGGCGTAGTGATGTAAATAGTGTAGTGATGCGTTCAGTAGAATCTGATGGTGCTTCTTCTTCTTCTTCTATTTTTATTTCTTCGTATGGTTCCAATTGTAAGGTAGGCATTTGAATTTTGATGTCTTCGGAGGAGACATTTGTTGCATGAAGGAAGGCTATGCCAGTTCCGTTTGTCACTACGGCGTTTCCCATGTATAATTGTGGATGTATTTCGATTTTTGGTATGAAGCCTGTCTTTTCTTCTGTATTTTCTACTTTAATGGGAATTGTTGTTCTAGTCCTTGATGGTATTGTGATTAAAGGCTCTTGGAATGGTATTATGAAATTGTTGACTATGAGCATAGATTTGGCGTAGTCAATGTTCGCTCCGCTATTTTTAAAGAATTCGGTTCCTAGTATTCCATCGTGCGCTATCGGAAGATCCTCCACAACATGGAATACGGACTCTGTATCCAGCGCTTTTACTTCGATGTATCCTAGGGTTGAAAGATAGCCTTCAGTTATTCCGTTTAATTCAAAGATGATATTGGTATTAATTATTGCTTTATTTGATATAATATGTTTTTTAATAATGTTTATATCTGATCCAGTGTCGATCATTAGTGATGCTACTCCTTGATGAAAGTTTTCACTTATGAGTTTGATGCTTGGTGGCTTTTCTGCGTAATTCGCTTTTAAACACAGGTTCGTTTCTTTACGTACCTGTGGTTCATGAGTTGTAGGTTGTTGTGGTTGGTTTTTAATCTTCTCTTGATACGCTTTCTTTCTGCATTGTTCGATGGTATGGCCAATATTTTGGCAATAAGTGCATATTGGAGGTTGCCTTCTCCAGTTTGCGGTGCCTTGGTACCAGTTACTAGGAGGTTGGTTTACCGGGGGTTGAAAGGTCGGATTTGCCAAAGGTTGGTTTGCCGGATGTTGAAAAGCCGGTGGTTGTCCCGTTCCTTGGCGTTGACCTGTGTTCTGCCGCTGGTTCACCGGGGTTTGGTTTTGTGGAACCCGGTTTGGTTGTATCCATTGACTTCTTTGTTGATTATAATTGTTGTAATTATTATAGTTGTTATTGAAATTGTTGTTGTTATTGTTGTTGAACCAGCAATTTTGAATTGTGTGTCCCGGGCGCTGGCAATGCTGGCAATATCTTGGCTGCCATTGGATCGACGATACCTGCTGCCTTTGAAATGAACGGCTACTGCAGGTGTTCGTACTGCGGCCGTACCCAAAACAGTTGCTGCATTGAATGGCCTGGGTATATCCCTCGGTCAATTTCATCCTCATCATATTTTCTTTGTACTCTGCTTCGCCTTTAATAGCTGCACTAATTGCTTCGTCCAAGGTGTTGAACTCGCAATTTCGTAATCGACTGAAGATTTCTGGTTTCATCCCAGTCAGAAATGCCTTGACAGCATTGGCTTCTGCAGATGCATTATACTGCTGCGTATATTCAGGAACTTCGATTTCGTTGCAGTTCTGAATTTGCAGCAAAATACTGGAGACTCGGCTACTGTAGTCGACGACTGCTTCGTTCGGCATCTGAGCCAATTTCGACATGTCTCCGCATAGTTGTATTGATGAGTATAATGGAGCAAAACGTGATTTCAGCACCGTAATCAGCTGTTCGATGGTATTGTAGTCTCCGCTCAATACTACTCTCGAGGCTTGTCCATATAATTTATTTTTAATTAATTGGACTAGGCCGTATTCGGCGTTTGGTGAAATCATGCCCCTTGCATTAAGGCAATTCTTCGTGAATTGGTACACGGAAATGTTGTGGCCATCGAAAGGTGGCACTATATCCGCTGCATCCCTTATGCTTATTGGTCGGTTGCCCTCGGCTGGTACGTTGGCTTCGTTATCCATGTTTATTGGTTAATATAATTATTTATTAATATATATATATATGTCTTTTATTATATTTTTTTTTTATTTTTTACGTATGTTTTTTTTCTTCTTTTTTTTTTATCTATATTTTTTCTTCTTTTGTTTATTTCAATATTTTTTTTTGTTTTCTCCTTTTCTTTTTAATTTATTAATTTATCTATTTATTAGTATTTACTTAATTAATTACGCTTATACTTATTTTCTAATTTGTTTCAAGAAAGGTATTAACGTCCGCTAAGAATTGTATTCTTTTACCACTCTGTCGAACAGAAAACTCGAATGACCCGAACTATCATGAAGAATGACTCGACGGAATCTACCTGTTACAGTAACTCGACCTATCTGTTACAACGATTTGACCTATCCCACCGCTGTCACCAAATCTTTTCTCATCTACGTGTAACGTCCCCGGAATTATTATCGCGAGTTCGCTACTGCACCGACTGCGTAGGGAGAGCGGTTCCCTATAAGAAGGCGTCTCGTAAATAATTATATAATGAAGGGATCATAGGTTCGGGTGGTGCGCGGTAAAGGAGTGAAATCCAACGTTAATTCCTTTCTCAAAAATCGTAATGAGTGTTTATTCAAGAAAGTTGTGTGTTGTGTTTGTTTATAATATGTATATAAAAAGAAAAGGTAAGTAATTATTTGAGTTATATAAAAAGGTGATGAAAATAATATAAAGAATTAATGTAATCAGTGTACAAATGTTGCGCCCTGTTCTTGAAATACAAAAGGAAAATAATTATATTAGTTAAGTACAGGGAGTGCGCCCTGTATAAAAAATTACAAAGAAAAATAACAAAATAGTTTGACCTAAAATAAAATACAAAGAAAAAATTTAATTGATTAGTGAACGCGTCTCTAGATACGATTATGAAAATTCTAAATCTATAACTTGAATTTATAAAATAAAATTTATTCAAATAAATTGTTCGATTGTCGAGGAGTTGGCGTGGATCCGTTCCGACACTGTAGGAGCTAACCCGTTCGGCCGCAGTACGATTTCTGAGCAACTTAGCCGTCACTGATAGGCCGCATCCAAGGAGCTTCTGCTTTCGCTCGCTCGTTAAGCTTGGTTGCGAACACTGCAGGACGGTATCGTCGCTCTAGAGCCAGTGTGCTAATAGGCCGCATCCAAGGAGCTTCGGCTTTCGCTCGCTCGTTAAGCTTGGTAGCGAACCTGACACGTATGAAAACCGCTGCGAACCGGTGGTCGAGCGCTCCGGGTCTGACACAGAACCTTTGCCGCCTCGCCGACAAAAGAATCTAAGCTACTGGAAACCTATGTAGTAATCGTATCATAGATCCGTGTCGGACTACGATCAGAATCGAAGTGGAAATGCTCCTCGCGGCACGCTCGTATTTATACCCGAGATTTGCTTACGTAGAAGTTTTTTCTATACGCGTTTTCGATACCGGAAGTGTTTGGACTTTGACCGGAGTGTACGTGACTCCGCGCGTATCGCTATCTTTCTTTATTCTGCGCTCTATTCCTGTCTCTTTCTACGCGTTACTCCTATCTCTATCTATATATCCCGCGTCGATCTTTTATCGACGCGGTAGAATTATCGACGCGGTAATTATCGATGTATTTTTTTTTGTATAAATTTTGTTAAGTATAAATACAACATTCTTTTCTTATTTGTTAAATAGGAATATAATTGTCGATCTGAATTGTGTTATTACAATAATAAAAAAAACGAAGTGTTATAATTTTGATTGTATAAAAACTAAAAAAAATAAATATAATTTTTAATAATTAATAATGATAGGTTTTTTTTTTTTTTATTTATTCTTCTTCCTGTGGGATGTTACAATATCGTACGCAAATAGCACATTTCCGTCGAGAGTTTGACGATCTCAGCGACGGTTCTACAATCACAGCCCGATTTGACACATTTCTCGCTGAGAACGCACTCCCTTGCACGATTTTGCTCCTGTTTCTGTCGTTTTGCACTATTTCGGACCCAAATAGCTCATTTCCGTCGAGAATTTAACGATATCAGTGACGGTTTAACAATTACAGCCCGATTTGAACCATTTCTCGATGAAAACGCTCTCCCTTGCACGATTTTGCTCCGGTTTGTGTCCTTCTGCACTATATCGAACCCAAATAGCACATTTCCGTCGAGAGATTGACGATATCGGCGACGGTTCATCAATTACAGCCCGATTTGACCCATTTCTCGCTGAAAACGCACTCCCTTGCACGATTTTGCTCCGGTTTGGGTTGTTCTGCACTATATCGGACGCAAGTAGCACATTTCCGTCGAGACTTTGACGATATCAGCGACGGTTCAACAATTACAGCCCGATTTGACCCATTTCTCACTGAAAACGCACACCGTTGCACGATTTTGCACCGGTTTGTATCGTTCTGCAATATATCGGACCTATATAGCACATTGCGGTCGAGAGTTTCACGATATCAGTGACGGTTTACCAATTACAGCCCGATTGGACCCATTTCTCGCTGAAAACGCACTCCCTTGCACAATTTTGCTCCGGTTTGTGTCGATCTGCACTATATGGGAGACAAATAGCATATTTCCGTCGAGAGTTTGACGATATCAGCGACGGTTCGACAATTACAGCCCGATTTGACCCATTTCTCGCTGAAAACGCACTCCCTTGCACGATTTGGCTCCGGTTTGTGTTGTTCTGCACTATATTATACCCGAATAGCACATTTCCGTCGAGACGTTGACGATATCAGCGACGGTTCAACAATTACAGCCCGATTTGACACATTTCTCACTGAAAATGCACTCCCTTGCACGATTTTGCTCCGGTTTGTGGCGTTCTGCACTATATCGTACCCAAATACCACATTTCCGTCGAGAGTTTGACGATATCCGTGACGGTTTAACAATTACAGCCCGATTTAACACATTTCTCGCTGAAAACGCACTCCCTTGCACGATTTTGCGCCGGATTGTCAAGTTCTGCACTCTATCGTACCCAAATAGCACATTTCCGTCGAGAGTTTTACGATATCAGCGACGGTTCAACAGTTACAGCCCGATTTGATCCATTTCTCGGTGAAAACACACTCCCTTGAACGATTTTGCTCCGGTTTGTGTTGATCTGCACCATATCGGACCCAAATAGCACATTTCCGTTGAGACTTTGACGATATCAGTGACGGTTTAACAATTACAGCCCGATTTGACCCATTTCTCGCTGAAAACGCACTGCCTTGAACGATTTTGCTCCGGTTTGGGTTGTTCTGCACTATATCGGACCCAAATAGCACATTTCCGTTGAGACTTTGACGATATCAGTGACGGTTTAACAATCACAGCCCGTTTTGACCCATTTCGCGCTGAAAACGCACTCCCTTGCACAATTTTGCTCCGGTGTGTGTCGTTCTGCAATATATCGGACCTATATAGCACAGTTCCGTCGAGACTTTGACGATATCAGCGACGGTTTAACAATCACAGCCCGATTTGACCCACTTCTCGCTGAAAGCGCACTCCCTTCTGCGATTTTGGTCCGGTTTGTGTCGTTCTGCACTATATGGGAGAGAAATAGCACATTTGCGTCGATAGTTTGACGATATCAGCGACGGTTCATCAATTACAGCCGAATTTGATCCATTTCTCGCTGAAAAGGCACTCCCTTGCACGATTTTGCTCCGGTTTGTGTCGTTCTGCACTATATCGTACCCAAATAGCACATTTCCGTCGAGAGTTTCACGATATCAGTGACGGTTTAACAATTACAGCCCGATTTGATCCATTTCTCGCCGAAAACGCACTCCCTTGCACGATTTTGCTCCGGTTTGTGTCGTTCTGCAATATATCGGACCTATATAGCACAGTTCCGTCGAGACTTTGACGATATCAGCGACGGTTTAACAATCACAGCCCGATTTGACCCACTTCTCGCTGAAAGCGCACTCCCTTCTGCGATTTTGGTCCGGTTTGTGTCGTTCTGCACTATATGGGAGAGAAATAGCACATTTGCGTCGATAGTTTGACGATATCAGCGACGGTTCATCAATTACAGCCGAATTTGATCCATTTCTCGCTGAAAAGGCACTCCCTTGCACGATTTTGCTCCGGTTTGTGTCGTTCTGCACTATATCGTACCCAAATAGCACATTTCCGTCGAGAGTTTCACGATATCAGTGACGGTTTAACAATTACAGCCCGATTTGACGCATTTCGCGCTGAAAACGCACTCCCTTGTACGATATTGCTTCGGTTTGTGTCCCTCTGCACTACTTCGGACCCAAATAGCTCATTTTCTTCGAGAGTTTGACGATATCAGCGACGGTTCAACAATTACAGCCCGATTTGGCCCATTTCTCGCTGAAAACGCACTCCCTTGCACGATTTTGCTCCGGTTTGGATCGTTCTGCACTATATCGGACCCATATAGCACATATCCGTCGAGGGTTTGACGATCTCAGCGACGGTTCAACAATTACAGCCCGATTTGACCCATTTCTCGCTGTAAACGCTCTTCCTTGCACGATTTTGCTTCGGTTTGTCTCGTTCTGCACTATATCGGACCCAAATAGCACATTTCCGTCGAGAGTTTGACGTTATCAGTGACGGTTTAACAATTACAGCCCGATTTAACACATTTCTCGCTGAAAACGCACTCCCTTGCCCGATTATGCTCCGGATTGTGAAGTTCTGCACTATATCGTACCCAAATAGCCCATTTCCGTCGAGAGTTTGACGATATCAGCGACGGTTTAACAATTACAGCCCGATTTGACACATTTCTCGCTGAAAACGCACTCCCTTGCACGATTTTGCTCCGGTTTGGGTTGTTCTGCACTATATCGGACCCAAGTAGCACATTTCCATCGAGAGTTTGACGATATCAGCGACGGTTCAACAATTACAGCCCGATTTGACCCATTTCTCACTGAAAACGCACACCGTTGCACGATTTTGCACCGGTTTGTATCGTTCTGCAATATATCGGACCTATATAGCACATTTCGGTCGAGAGTTTCACGATATCAGTGACGGTTTACCAATTACAGCCCGATTGGACCCATTTCTCGCTGAAAACGCACTCCCTTGCACAATTTTGCTCCGGTTTGTGTCGATCTGCACTATATGGGAGACAAATAGCATATTTCCGTCGAGAGTTTGACGATATCAGCGACTGTTCGAGAATTACAGCCCGATTTGACCCATTTCTCGCTGAAAACGCACTCCCTTGCACGATTTGGCTCCGGTTTGTGTTGTTCTGCACTATATTGTACCCGAATAGCACATTTCCGTCGAGACGTTGACGATATCAGCGACGGTTCAACAATTACAGCCCGATTTGACACATTTCTCACTGAAAATGCACTCCCTTGCACGATTTGCTCCGGTTTGTGTTGTTCTGCACTGCATCGGACCCAAACAGCTCATTTCCGTCGAGAATTTGACTATATCAGTGACGGTTTAACAATTACAGCCCGATTTGAACAATTTCTCGCTGAAAACGCACTCCTTTGCAGGATTTGGCTCCGGTTTGGGTCGTTCTGCACTATATCGGACCCATATAGCACATTTCCATCGAGAGTTTGACGATCTCAGCGACGGTTCTACAATCACAGCCCGATTTGACACATTTCTCGCTGAGAACGCACTCCCTTGCACGATTTTGCTCCTGTTTCTGTCGTTTTGCACTATTTCGGACCCAAATAGCTCATTTCCGTCGAGAATTTAACGATATCAGTGACGGTTTAACAATTACAGCCCGATTTGAACCATTTCTCGATGAAAACGCTCTCCCTTGCACGATTTTGCTCCGGTTTTTGTCCTTCTGCACTATATCGAACCCAAATAGCACATTTCCGTCGAGAGATTGACGATATCGGCGACGGTTCATCAATTACAGCCCGATTTGACCCATTTCTCGCTGAAAACGCACTCCCTTGCACGATTTTGCTCCGGTTTGGGTTGTTCTGCACTATATCGGACCCAAGTAGCACATTTCCGTCGAGACTTTGACGATATCAGCGACGGTTCAACAATTACAGCCCGATTTGACCCATTTCTCACTGAAAACGCACACCGTTGCACGATTTTGCACCGGTTTGTATCGTTCTGCAATATATCGGACCTATATAGCACATTGCGGTCGAGAGTTTCACGATATCAGTGACGGTTTACCAATTACAGCCCGATTGGACCCATTTCTCGCTGAAAACGCACTCCCTTGCACAATTTTGCTCCGGTTTGTGTCGATCTGCACTATATGGGAGACAAATAGCATATTTCCGTCGAGAGTTTGACGATATCAGCGACGGTTCGACAATTACAGCCCGATTTGACCCATTTCTCGCTGAAAACGCACTCCCTTGCACGATTTGGCTCCGGTTTGTGTTGTTCTGCACTGTATTGTACCCGAATAGCACATTTCCGTCCAGACGTTGACGATACCAGCGACGGTTCAACAATTACAGCCCGATTTGACACATTTCTCACTGAAAATGCACTCCCTTGCACGATTTTGCTCCGGTTTGTGTTGTTCTGCACTGTATCGGACACAAATAGCTCATTTCCGTCGAGACTTTGACGATCTCAGCGACGGTTCAACAATCACAGCCCGATTTGACCCATTTCTCGCGGAAAACGCACTCCCTTGAACGATATTGCTTCGGTTTGTGTCCCTCTGCACTATTTCGGACCCAAATAGCTCATTTCCTTCGAGAGTTTGACGATATCAGCGACGGTTCAACAATTACAGCCCGATTTGGCCCATTTCTCGCTGAAAACGCACACCGTTGCACGATTTTGCACCGGTTTGTATCGTTCTGCAATATATCGGACCTATATAGCACATTGCGGTCGAGAGTTTCACGATATCAGTGACGGTTTACCAATTACAGCCCGATTGGACCCATTTCTCGCTGAAAACGCACACCGTTGCACGATTTTGCACCGGTTTGTATCGTTCTGCAATATATCGGACCTATATAGCACATTGCGGTCGAGAGTTTCACGATATCAGTGACGGTTTACCAATTACAGCCCGATTGGACCCATTTCTCGCTGAAAACGCACTTCCTTGCACAATTTTGCTCCGGTTTGTGTCGATCTGCACTATATGGGAGACAAATAGCATATTTCCGTCGAGAGTTTGACGATATCAGCGACGGTTCGACAATTACAGCCCGATTTGACCCATTTCTCGCTGAAAACGCAGTCCCTTGCACGATTTGGCTCCGGTTTGTGTTGTTCTGCACTATATTGTACCCGAATAGCACATTTCCGTCGAGACGTTGACGATATCTGCGACGGTTCAACAATTACAGCCCGATTTGACACATTTCTCACTGAAAATGCACTCCCTTGCACGATTTTGCTCCGGTTTGTGTTGTTCTGTACTGCATCGGACCCAAACAGCTCATTTCCGTCGAGAATTTGACTATATCAGTGACGGTTTAACAATTACAGCCCGATTTGAACCATTTCTCGCTGAAAACGCACTCCTTTGCAGGATTTGGCTCCGGTTTGGGTCGTTCTGCACTATATCGGACCCATATAGCACATTTCCATCGAGAGTTTGACGATCTCAGCGACGGTTCTACAATCACAGCCCGATTTGACACATTTCTCGCTGAAAACGCAGTCCTTTGCACGATTTTGCTCCGGTTTGTGTTGTTCTGCACTGTATCGGACACAAATAGCTCATTTCCGTCGAGACTTTGACGATCTCAGCGACGGTTCAACAATCACAGCCCGATTTGACGCATTTCTCGCGGAAAACGCACTCCCTTGAACGATATTGCTTCGGTTTGTGTCCCTCTGCACTATTTCGGACCCAAATAGCTCATTTCCTTCGAGAGTTTGACGATATCAGCGACGGTTCAACAATTACAGCCCGATTTGGCCCATTTCTCGCTGAAAACGCACTCCCTTGCACGATTTCGCTTCGGTTTGTGTCCTTCTGCACTATATCGTACCCAAATAGCACATTTCCGTCGAGAGATTGACGATATCGGCGACGGTTCATCAATTACAGCCCGATTTGACCCATTTCTCGCTGAAAACGCACTCCCTTGCACGATTTTGCTCCGGTTTGGATCGTTCTGCACTATATCGGACCCATATAGCACATATCCGTCGAGGGTTTGACGATCTCAGCGACGGTTCAACAATTACAGAACGATTTGACCCATTTCTCGCTGTAAACGCTCTTCCTTGCACGATTTTGCTTCGGTTTGTCTCGTTCTGCACTATATCGGACCCAAATAGCACATTTCCGTCGAGAGTTTGACGTTATCAGTGACGGTTTAACAATTACAGCCCGATTTAACACATTTCTCGCTGAAAACGCAGTCCTTTGCACGATTGTGCTCCGGTTTGTGTTGTTCTGCACTGTATCGGACACAAATAGCTCATTTCCGTCGAGAATTTAACGATATCAGTGACGGTTTAACAATTACAGCCCGATTTGAACCATTTCTCGATGAAAACGCTCTCCCTTGCACGATTTTGCTCCGGTTTGTGTCCTTCTGCACTATATCGTACCCAAATAGCACATTTCCGTCGACAGTTTGACGATATCAGGGACGGTTTAAGAATTACAGCCCGATTTCACGCATTTCTCGCTGAAAACGCACTACCTTGTACGATTTTGCTCCGGTTTCTGTCGTTTTGCACTATTTCGGACCCAAATAGCACATTTCCGTCCAGAGCTTGACGATATCAGCGACGGTTCATCAATTACAGCCGGGTTTGACCCATTTCTCGCTGAAAACGCACTCCCTTGCACGATTTTGCTCCGGTTTGTGTCGATCTGCACTATATGGGAGACAAATAGCACATCTCCGTCGAGAGTTTGACGATATCAGCGACGGTTCGACAATTACAGCCCGATTTGACCCATTTCTCGCTGAAAACGCAGTCCTTTGCACGATTTTGCACCGGTTTGTGTTGTTCTGCACTGTATCGGACACAAATAGCTCATTTCCGTCGAGACATTGGCGATCTCAGCGACGGTTCAACAATCACAGCCTGATTTGACCCATTTCTCACGGAAAACGCACTCCCTTGAACGATATTGCTTCGGTTTGTGTCCCTCTGCACTATTTCGGACCCAAATAGCTCATTTCCTTCGAGAGTTTGACGATATCAGCGACGGTTCAACAATTACAGCCCGATTTGGCCCATTTCTCGCTGAAAACGCACTCCCTTGCACGATTTCGCTTCGGTTTGTGTCCTTCTGCACTATATCGTACCCAAATAGCACATTTCCGTCGAGAGATTGACGATATCGGCGACGGTTCATCAATTACAGCCCGATTTGACCCATTTCTCGCTGAAAACGCACTCCCTTGCACGATTTTGCTCCGGTTTGGATCGTTCTGCACTATATCGGACCCATATAGCACATATCCGTCGAGGGTTTGACGATCTCAGCGACGGTTCAACAATTACAGAACGATTTGACCCATTTCTCGCTGTAAACGCCCTTCCTTGCACGATTTTGCTTCGGTTTGTCTCGTTCTGCACTATATCGGACCCAAATAGCACATTTCCGTCGAGAGTTTGACGTTATCAGTGACGGTTTAACAATTACAGCCCGATTTGACACATTTCTCGCTGAAAACGCAGTCCTTTGCACGATTGTGCTCCGGTTTGTGTTGTTCTGCACTGTATCGGACACAAATAGCTCATTTCCGTCGAGACTTTGACGATCTCAGCGACGGTTCAACAATCACAGCCCGATTTGACCCATTTCTCGCGGAAAACGCACTCCCTTGAACGATATTGCTTCGGTTTGTATCCCTTTGCACTATTTCGGACCCAAATAGCTCATTTCCTTCGAGAGTTTGACGATATCAGCGACGGTTCAACAATTACAGCCCGATTTGGCCCATTTCTCGCTGAAAACGCACTCCCTTGCACGATTTCGCTTCGGTTTGTGTCCTTCTGCACTATATCGTACCCAAATAGCACATTTCCGTCGAGAGATTGACGATATCGGCGACGGTTCATCAATTACAGCCCGATTTGACCCATTTCTCGCTGAAAACGCACTCCCTTGCACGATTTTGCTCCGGTTTGTGTTGTTCTGCACTGCATCGGACCCAAACAGCTCATTTCCGTCGAGAATTTGACTATATCAGTGACGGTTTAACAATTACAGCCCGATTTGAACCATTTCTCGCTGAAAACGCACTCCTTTGCAGGATTTGGCTCCGGTTTGGGTCGTTCTGCACTATATCGGACCCATATAGCACATTTCCATCGAGAGTTTGACGATCTCAGCGACGGTTCTACAATCACAGCCCGATTTGACACATTTCTCGCTGAAAACGCACTCCCTTGCACGATTTTGCTCCTGTTTCTGTCGTTTTGCACTATTTCGGACCCAAGTAGCCCATTTCCGTCGAGAGTTTGACGATATCAGCGACGGTTTAACAATTACAGCCCGATTTGACACATTTCTCGCTGAAAACGCACTCCCTTGCACGATTTTGCTCCGGTTTGGATCGTTCTGCACTATATCGGACCCATATAGCACATATCCGTCGAGGGTTTGACGATCTCAGCGACGGTTCAACAATTACAGAACGATTTGACCCATTTCTCGCTGTAAACGCTCTTCCTTGCACGATTTTGCTTCGGTTTGTCTCGTTCTGCACTATATCGGACCCAAATAGCACATTTCCGTCGAGAGTTTGACGTTATCAGTGACGGTTTAACAATTACAGCCCGATTTGACACATTTCTCGCTGAAAACGCAGTCCTTTGCACGATTGTGCTCCGGTTTGTGTTGTTCTGCACTGTATCGGACACAAATAGCTCATTTCCGTCGAGACTTTGACGATCTCAGCGACGGTTCAACAATCACAGCCCGATTTGACCCATTTCTCGCGGAAAACGCACTCCCTTGAACGATATTGCTTCGGTTTGTGTCCCTCTGCACTATTTCGGACCCAAATAGCTCATTTCCTTCGAGAGTTTGACGATATCAGCGACGGTTCAACAATTACAGCCCGATTTGGCCCATTTCTCGCTGAAAACGCACTCCCTTGCACGATTTCGCTTCGGTTTGTGTCCTTCTGCACTATATCGTACCCAAATAGCACATTTCCGTCGAGAGATTGACGATATCGGCGACGGTTCATCAATTACAGCCCGATTTGACCCATTTCTCGCTGAAAACGCACTCCCTTGCACGATTTTGCTCCGGTTTGTGCCGTCGGGCAATATATCGGACCTATATAGCACATTTCCGTCGAGAGTTTGACGATATCAGCGACGGTTCGACAATTACAGCCCGATTTGACCCGTTTCTCGCTGAAAACGCACTCCCTTGCACGATTTGGCTCCGGTTTGTGTTGTTCTGCACTATATCGGACCCATATAGCACATTTCCATCGAGAGTTTGACGATCTCAGCGACGGTTCTACAATCACAGCCCGATTTGACACATTTCTCGCTGAAAACGCACTCCCTTGCACGATTTTGCTCCTGTTTCTGTCGTTTTGCACTATTTCGGACCCAAGTAGCCCATTTCCGTCGAGAGTTTGACGATATCAGCGACGGTTTAACAATTACAGCCCGATTTGACACATTTCTCGCTGAAAACGCACTCCCTTGCACGATTTTGCTCCGGTTTGGGTTGTTCTGCACTATATCGGACCCAAGTAGCACATTTCTGCCGAGAGTTTCACGATATCAGTGACGGTTTAACAATTACAGCACGATTTGTCGCATTTCTTGCTGAAAACGCACTCCCTTGGACGATTTTGGTCCGGTTTGTGTCGCTCTGCACTATGTCGCACACAAATAGCACATTTCCGTCGAGAGTTTGACGATTTCAGCGACGGTTCAACAATTACAGCCCGATTTGACTCATTTCTCGCTAAAAACGCACTCCCTTGCACGATTTTGCTTCGGTTTGTGTCGTTCTGCACGATATCATACCCAAATACCACATTTCCGTCGAGAGTTTGACTATATCAGCGACGGTTCAACAATTACATCCCGATTTGTCCCATTTCTCGCTAAAAACGCTCTCCCTTGCAAGATTTTGCTCCGGCTTGTGTTGTTCTGCACTATATCGCAGCCAAACAGCACACCTCCGTCGAGACTTTGACGATATCAGCGACGGTTCAACAATTGCAGCCCGATTTGACGCATTTCTCGCTGAAAACGCACTCCCTTGTACGATTTTGCTCCTGTTTCTGTCGTTTTGCACTCTTTCGGACCCAAGTAGCACATTTCCGTCGAGAGTTTGACGATATCAGTGACCGTTTAACAATTACAGCCCGATTTGACACATTTCTCGCTGAAAACGCACTCCCTTGCACGATTTTGCTCCGGTTTGTGTCGTTCTGCACTATATCGTACGCAAATAGCACATTTTCGTCGAGAGTTTAACGATATCAGCGACGGTTCAACAATTACAGCCCGATTTGACCCATTTCTCACTGAAAACGCACTCCCTTGCACGATTTTGCACCGGTTTGGGTCGTTCTGCTCTATATCGGACCCATATAGCACATCTCCGTCGGGAGTTTGACGATCTCAGCGACGGTTCAACAATGACAGCCCGATTTGACCCATTTCGCGCTGAAAACGCACTCCCTTGCACAATTTTGCTCCGGTTTGTGTCGTTCTGCAATATATCGGTCCTATATAGCACAGTTCCGTCGAGACTTTGACGATATCAGTGACGGTTTAACAATCACAGCCCGATTTGAACCATTCCGCGCTGAAAACGCACTCCCTTGCACAATTTTGCTCCTGTTTGTGTCGTTCTGCAATATATCGAACCTATATAGCACATTTCCGTCAAGAGTTTCACGATATCAGTGACGGTTTAACAATTACAGCCCGATTTGACACATTTCTCGCTGAAAACGCACTTCCTTGCACGATTTTGCTCCGGTTTGTGTTGTTCTGCACTATATCGGACCCAAATAGCACATTTCCATCGAGACATTGACGATATCAGTGACGGTTTAACAATTACAGCCCGATTTGACCCATTTCTCGCTGAAAGCGCACTCCCTTGTGCGATTTTGGTGCGGTTTGTGTCGTTCTGCACTATATGGGAGAGAAATAGCACATTTCCGTCGAGAGTTTGACGATATCAGCGACGGTTCGACAATTACAGCCCGATTTGACCCATTTCTCGCTGAAAACGCACTCCGTTGCACGATTTTGCTCCGGTTTGTGTCGTCGGGCAATATATCGGACCTATATAGCACATTTCCGTCGAGAGTTTGACGATATCAGCGACGGTTCGACAATTACAGCCCGATTTGACACGTTTCTCGCTGAAAACGCACTCCCTTGCACGATTTGGCTCCGGTTTGTGTTGTTCTGCACTATATTGTGCCCGAATAGCACATTTCCGTCGAGACGTTGACGATATCAGCGACGGTTCAACAATTACAGCCCGATTTGACACATTTCTCACTGAAAATGCACTCCCTTGCACGATTTTGCTCCGGTTTGTGTTGTTCTGCACTGCATCGGACCCAAACAGCTCATTTCCGTCGAGAATTTGACTATATCAGTGACGGTTTAACAATTACAGCCCGATTTGAACCATTTCTCGCTGAAAACGCACTCCTTTGCAGGATTTGGCTCCGGTTTGGGTCGTTCTGCACTATATCGGACCCATATAGCACATTTCCATCGAGAGTTTGACGATCTCAGCGACGGTTCTACAATCACAGCCCGATTTGACACATTTCTAGCTGAAAACGCACTCCCTTGCACGATTTTGCTCCTGTTTCTGTCGTTTTGCACTATTTCGGACCCAAGTAGCCCATTTCCGTCGAGAGTTTGACGATATCAGCGACGGTTTAACAATTACAGCCCGATTTGACACATTTCTCGCTGAAAACGCACTCCCTTGCACGATTTTGCTCCGGTTTGGGTTGTTCTGCACTATATCGGACCCAAGTAGCACATTTCCGTCGAGACTTTAACGGTATCAGTGACGGTTTAACAATTACAGCCCGATTTGAACCATTTCTCGATGAAAACGCTCTCCCTTGCACGATTTTGCTCCGGTTTGTGTCCTTCTGCACTATATCGTACCCAAATAGCACATTTCCGTCGACAGTTTGACGATATTTGTGACGGTTTAAGAATTACAGCCCGATTTCACGCATTTCTCGCTGAAAACGCACTACCTTGTACGATTTTGCTCCGGTTTTAGTCGTTTTGCACTATTTCGGACCCAAATAGCACATTTCCGTCCAGAGTTTGACGATATCAGCGACGGTTCAACAATTACAGCCCGATTTGACCCATTTCTCGCTGTAAACGCACTTCCTTGAACGATTTTGCTCCGGTTTGGGTCGTTTTGCACTATTTCGGACCCAAATAGCTCATTTCCTTCGAGAGTTTGACGATATCAGTGACGGTTTAACAATTACAGCCCGATTTGACCCATTTCTCACTGAAAACGCACTCCCTTGCACGATTTTGCTCCAGTTTGTGTCCTTCTGCACTATATCGTACCCAAATAGCACATTTCCGTCGACAGTTTGACGATATTAGTGACGGTTTAAGATTACAGCCCGATTTCACGCATTTCTCGCTGAAAACGCACTCCCTTGTACGATTTTGCTCCGGTTTGTGTCGTTTTGCACTATTTCGGACCCAAATAGCACATTTCCGTCCAGAGTTTGACAATATCAGTGACCGTTAACAATTACCGCCCGATTTGACCCATTTCTCGCTGAAAACGCACTCCCTTGCACGATTTTGCTCCGGTTTGTGTCGTTCTGCACTATATCATACCCAAATAGCACATTTCCGTCGAGAGTGTGACGATATCAGTGACGGTTTAACAATTACAGCCCGATTTGACCCATTTCTCGCTGAAAACCCACTCCCTTGCACGATTTTGCTCCGGTTTGTGTTGTTCTGCACTATATTGTACCCGAATAGCACATTTCCGTCGAGACTTTGACGGTATCAGCGACGGTTCAACAATTACAGCCCGATTTGACACATTTCTCACTGAAAATGCACTCCCTTGCACGATTTTGCTCCGGTTTGTGTTGTTCTGCACTGCATCGGACCCAAATAGCTCATTTCCGTCGAGAATTTGACGATATCAGTGACGGTTTAACAATTACAGCCCGATTTGAACCATTTCTATGCTGAAAACGCACTCCCTTGCACGATCTTACTACGGTTTGTGTTGTTCTGCACTATATCGTACCCAAATAGCACATTTCTGCCGAGAGTTTCACGATATCAGTGACGGTTTAACAATTACAGCACGATTTGTCCCATTTCTCGCTAAAACGCACTCGTTTGTACGATTTTGGACCGGTTTGTGTCGTTTTGCACTATATCGTACCCAAATAGCACATTTCCGTCGGGAGTTTGACGATATCAGAGACGGTTTAACAATTACAGCCCGATTTGACCCATTTCTCGCTGAAAACGCACTCCCTTGCACGATTTTGCTCCGGTTTGTGTCGTTCTGCACTATATTGTACCCGAATAGCACATTTCCGTCGAGACGTTGACGATATCAGCGACGGTTCAACGATTACAGCCCGATTTGACCCATTTCTCGCTGAAAACGCACTCCCTTGTACGATTTTGGTCCGGTTTGTGACGTTTTGCACTATTTCGGACCCAAGTAGCACATTTCCGTCTCGAGTTTGACGATATCAGTGACGGTTTAACAATTACAGGTCGATTTGACACATTTCTCGCTGAAAACGCACTCCCATGCACGATTTTGCTCCGGTTTGGAACGTTCTGCACTATATCGTTCCCAAACAGCACATTTCCGTCGAGAGTTTGACGATATCACGATTTGACCCATTTCTCGCTGAAAACGCACTCCCTTGTACGATTTTGGTCCGGTTTGTGTCGTTCTGCACTATATCGTACCCAAATAGCACATTTCCGTCGTGAGTTTGACGATATCAGCGACGGTTCAACAATTACAGCCCGATTTGACCCATTTCTCGCTGAAAACGCACTCGCTTGCACGATTTTGCTTCGGTTTGTATTGTTCTGCACTATATCGGACCCAAGTAGCACATTTCCGTCTCGAGTTTGACGATATCAGTGACGGTTTAACAATTACCGCCCGATTTGACACATTTCTCGCTGAAAACGCACTCCCTTGCACGATTTTGGTCCGGTTTGTGTCGTTATGCACTATATCGTACCCAAATAGCACATTTCCGTCGAGAGTTTGACGATATCACGATTTGACTCATTTCTCGCTGAAAACGCACTCGCTTGCACGATTTTGGTCCGGTTTGTGTCGTTCTGCACTATATCGTACCCAAATAGCACATTTCCGTCATGAGTTTGACGATATCAGCGACGGTTCAACAATTACAGCCCGATTTGGCCCATTTCTCGCTGAAAACGCACTCCCTTGCACGATTTCGCTTCGGTTTGTGTCCTTCTGCACTTTATCGTACCCAAATAGCACATTTCCGTCGAAAGATTGACGATATCGGCGATGGTTCATCAATTACAGCCCGATTTGACCCATTTCTCGCTGAAAACGCACTCCCTTGCACGATTTTGCTCCGGTTTGGATCGTTCTGCACTATATCGGACCCATATAGCACATATCCGTCGAGGGTTTGACGATCTCAGCGACGGTTCAACAATTACAGCCCGATTTGACCCATTTCTCGCTGTAAACGCTCTTCCTTGCACGATTTTGCTTCGGTTTGTCTCGTTCTGCACTATATCGGACCCAAATAGCATATTTCCGTCGAGAGTTTGACGTTATCAGTGACGGTTTAACAATTACAGCCCGATTTAACACATTTCTCGCTGAAAACGCACTCCCTTGCCCGATTATGCTCCGGATTGTGAAGTTCTGCACTATATCGTACCCAAATAGCCCATTTCCGTCGAGAGTTTGACGATATCAGTGACGGTTTAACAATTACAGCCCGATTTGACCCATTTCTCGCTGAAAACGCACTCCCTTGCACGATTTTGCTCCGGTTTGGGTTGTTCTGCACTATATCGGACCCAAGTAGCACATTTCCGTCGAGGCTTTGACGATATCAGCGACGGTTCAACAATTACAGCCCGATTTGACCCATTTCTCACTGAAAACGCACTCCCTTGCACGATTTTGCACCGGTTTGTATCGTTCTGCAATATATCGGACCTATATAGCACATTTCGGTCGAGAGTTTCACGATATCAGTGACGGTTTACCAATTACAGCCCGATTGGACCCATTTCTCGCTGAAAACGCACTCCCTTGCACAATTTTGCTCCGGTTTGTGTCGATCTGCACTATATGGGAGACAAATAGCATATTTCCGTCGAGAGTTTGACGATGTCAGCGACGGTTCGACAATTACAGCCCGATTTGACCCATTTCTCGCTGAAAACGCACTCCCTTGCACGATTTGGCTCCGGTTTGTGTTGTTCTGCACTATATTGTACCCGAATAGCACATTTCCGTCGAGACGTTGACGATATCAGCGACGGTTCAACAATTACAGCCCGATTTGACCCATTTCACGCTGAAAACGCACTCCCTTGTACGATTTTGGTCCGGTTTGTGTCGTTTTGCACTATTTCGGACCCAAGTAGCACATTTCCGTCTCGAGTTTGACGATATCAGTGACGTTTTAACAATTACAGGTCGATTTGACCCATTTCTCGCTGTAAACGCTCTTCCTTGCACGATTTTGCTTCGGTTTGTCTCGTTCTGCACTATATCGGACCCAAATAGCATATTTCCGTCGAGAGTTTGACGTTATCAGTGACGGTTTAACAATTACAGCCCGATTTAACACATTTCTCGCTGAAAACGCACTCCCTTGCCCGATTATGCTCCGGATTGTGAAGTTCTGCACTATATCGTACCCAAATAGCCCATTTCCGTCGAGAGTTTGACGATATCAGTGACGGTTTAACAATTACAGCCCGATTTGACCCATTTCTCGCTGAAAACGCACTCCCTTGCACGATTTTGCTCCGGTTTGGGTTGTTCTGCACTATATCGGACCCAAGTAGCACATTTCCGTCGAGGCTTTGACGATATCAGCGACGGTTCAACAATTACAGCCCGATTTGACCCATTTCTCACTGAAAACGCACTCCCTTGCACGATTTTGCACCGGTTTGTATCGTTCTGCAATATATCGGACCTATATAGCACATTTCGGTCGAGAGTTTCACGATATCAGTGACGGTTTACCAATTACAGCCCGATTGGACCCATTTCTCGCTGAAAACGCACTCCCTTGCACAATTTTGCTCCGGTTTGTGTCGATCTGCACTATATGGGAGACAAATAGCATATTTCCGTCGAGAGTTTGACGATGTCAGCGACGGTTCGACAATTACAGCCCGATTTGACCCATTTCTCGCTGAAAACGCACTCCCTTGCACGATTTGGCTCCGGTTTGTGTTGTTCTGCACTATATTGTACCCGAATAGCACATTTCCGTCGAGACGTTGACGATATCAGCGACGGTTCAACAATTACAGCCCGATTTGACCCATTTCACGCTGAAAACGCACTCCCTTGTACGATTTTGGTCCGGTTTGTGTCGTTTTGCACTATTTCGGACCCAAGTAGCACATTTCCGTCTCGAGTTTGACGATATCAGTGACGTTTTAACAATTACAGGTCGATTTGACACATTTCTCGCTGAAACGCACTCCCATGCACGATTTTGCTCCGGTTTGTAACGTTCTGCACTATATCGTTACCAAACAGCACATTTCCGTCGAGAGTTTGACGATATCACGATTTGACCCATTTCTCGCTGAAAACGCACTTCCTTGTACGATTTTGGTCCGGTTTGTGTCGTTCTGCACTATATCGTACCCAAATAGCACATTTCCGTCGAGGGTTTGACGATATCAGCGACGGTTCAACAATTACAGCCCGATTTGACCCATTTCTCGCTGAAAACGCACTCCCTTGCACGATTTTGCTGCGGTTTGTGTCGTTCTGCACTAGATCGGACCCATATAGCACATTTCCGTCGAGTGTTTGACGATATCAGTGACAGTTAAACAATTACAGCCCGATTTGACCCATTTCTCGCTTAAAACGCACTCCCTTGCAACATTTTGGTCCGGTTTGTGTCGTTTTGCACTATTTCGGACCCAAGTAGCACATTCCCGTCGAGAGTTTCACGATATCAGCGACGGTTCAACAATTACAGCCCGATTTGACCCATTTCTCGCTGAAAACGCACTTGCTTGCACGATTTTGCTTCGGTTTTTGTTGCTCTGCACTATATCGGACCCAAATAGCACATTTCCGTCGCGCGTTTGACGATATCGGTGACGGTTTATCAATTACAGCCCGATTTGACCCATTTCTCGCTGAAAACGCACTCTCTTGTACGATTTTGTCCGGTTTGTGTCGTTTTGCACTATTTCGGACCCAAATAGCACACTTCCGTCGAGAGTTTGACGATATCAGTGACGGTTTAACAATTACAGCCCGATTTGACACATTTCTCGCTGAAAACGCACTCCCTTGCACGATTTTGGTCTGGTTTGTGTCGTTCTGCACTATATTGTACCCGAATAGCACATTTCCGTCGAGACGTTGACGATATCAGCGACGGTTCAACAATTACAGCCCGATTTGACCCATTTCACGCTGAAAACGCACTCCCTTGTACGATTTTGGTCCGGTTTGTGTCGTTTTGCACTATTTCGGACCCAAGTAGCACATTTCCGTCTCGAGTTTGACGATATCAGTGACGTTTTAACAATTACAGGTCGATTTGACACATTTCTCGCTGAAACGCACTCCCATGCACGATTTTGCTCCGGTTTGTAACGTTCTGCACTATATCGTTACCAAACAGCACATTTCCGTCGAGAGTTTGACGATATCACGATTTGACCCATTTCTCGCTGAAAACGCACTTCCTTGTACGATTTTGGTCCGGTTTGTGTCGTTCTGCACTATATCGTACCCAAATAGCACATTTCCGTCGAGGGTTTGACGATATCAGCGACGGTTCAACAATTACAGCCCGATTTGACCCATTTCTCGCTGAAAACGCACTCCCTTGCACGATTTTGCTGCGGTTTGTGTCGTTCTGCACTAGATCGGACCCATATAGCACATTTCCGTCGAGTGTTTGACGATATCAGTGACAGTTAAACAATTACAGCCCGATTTGACCCATTTCTCGCTTAAAACGCACTCCCTTGCAACATTTTGGTCCGGTTTGTGTCGTTTTGCACTATTTCGGACCCAAGTTGCACATTCCCGTCGAGAGTTTCACGATATCAGCGACGGTTCAACAATTACAGCCCGATTTGACCCATTTCTCGCTGAAAACGCACTTGCTTGCACGATTTTGCTTCGGTTTTTGTTGCTCTGCACTATATCGGACCCAAATAGCACATTTCCGTCGCGCGTTTGACGATATCGGTGACGGTTTATCAATTACAGCCCGATTTGACCCATTTCTCCCTGAAAACGCACTCTCTTGTACGATTTTGTCCGGTTTGTGTCGTTTTGCACTATTTCGGACCCAAATAGCACACTTCCGTCGAGAGTTTGACGATATCAGTGACGGTTTAACAATTACAGCCCGATTTGACACATTTCTCGCTGAAAACGCACTCCCTTGCACGATTTTGGTCTGGTTTGTGTCGTTCTGCACTATATCGTACCCAAATAGCACATTTCCGTCTAGAGTTTGACGATATCGGTGACGGTTTAACAATTACAGCCCGATTTGACCCATTTCTCGCTGAAAGCGCACTCCCTTGGACGATTTTGGTCTAGTTTGTGTCGTTTTGCACTATATCGTACCCAAATAGCACATTTCCGTCGAGAGTTTGACGATATCACGATTTGACGCATTTCTCGCTGAAAACGCACTCCCTTGCACGATTTTGCTCCGGTTTGTTTCGTTCTGCACTATATCGGACCCAAATAGCACATTTCCGTCTCGAGTTTGACGATATCGGTGACGGTTTATCAACTACAGCCCGATTTGACCCATTTCTCGCTGAAAACGCACTCCCTTGTACGATTTTGGTCCGGTTTGTGTCGTTTTGCACTATTTCGTACCTAAATAGCACATTTCCGTCGAGAGTTTGACGATATCACGATTTGACCCATTTCTCGCTGAAAACGCACTCCCTTGTACGATTTTGGTCCGGTTTGTGTCGTTCTGCACTATATCGGACCCAAATAGGACACTTCCGTCGAGAAATGACGATATCAGTGACGATTAAACAACTACAGCCCGATTTGACCCATTTCTCGCTGAAAACCCTCTCCCTTGCACGATTTTGCTCCGGTTTGTGTTGTTCTGCACTATATCGCACCCAGGTAGCACATCTCCGTCGAGACTTTGACGATATCAGCGACGGTTCAGCAATTACAGACCGATTTGACCCATTTCTCGCTGTAAACGCACTTCCTTGCTCGATTTTGCTTCGGTTTGTCTCGTTCTGCACTATATCGCACCCAAATAGCACATTTCCGTCGAGAAGATGAGGATATCAGTGACGGTTTAAAAATTACAGCCCGATTTGTCCCATTTCTCCCTGTGAGCGCACTTCCTTGAACGATTTTGCTCCGGTTTGTGTGGTTCTCCACTATATCGGACCCAAATAGCACACTTCCGACCCGAGTTTGACGATATCAGTGATGGTTGAACAATTACAGCCCGATTTGACGCATTGCTCGCTGAAAACGCACTCCCTTGTACGATTTTGCTCCGGTTTGTGTCGTTTTGCACTATTTCGGACCCGTATAGCACATTTCCGGCGAGAGTTTGACGATATCAGCGACGGTTCAACAATTACAGCCCGATTTGACCCATTTCTCGCTGAAAACGCACTCGCTTGCACGATTTTGCTTCGGTTTGTGTTGTTCTGCACTATATCGGACCCAAATAGCACATCTCCGTCTCGAGTTTGATGATATCAGTGACGGTTTAACAATTACAGCCGGATTTGACCCATTTCTAGCGAAAAACGCACTCGCTTTCACGATTTTGCTTCGGTTTGTGGCGTTCTGCACTATTTCGGACTAAAATAGCACATTTCCGTCGAGAGTTTGACGATATCAGTGACGGTTTAATAACTACAGCCCGATTTAACACATTTCTCGTTGTAAACGCACTTCCTTGAACGATTTCGCTTCGGTTTGTGTCGTTCTGACCTATATCGGACACATATAGCACATTTCCGTCAAGAATTTGACGATATCAGTGACGATTAAACAATTACAGCCCGATTTGACCCATTTCTCGCTGAAAACGCACCCCCTTGTACGATTTTGGTCCGGTTTGTGTCGTTCTGCACTACTTCGGACCCAAATAGCACATTTCCGTCGAGAGATTGACGATATCAAAGGCGGTTTTTCAATTACAGCCCGATTTGACCCATTTCTCGCTGAAAACGCACTCCCTTGCACGATTTTGCTCCGGTTTGTTTCGTTCTGCACTATATCGGACCCAAATAGCACATTTCCGTCTCGAGTTTGACGATATCGGTGACGGTTTATCAACTACAGCCCGATTTGACCCATTTCTCGCTGAAAACGCACTCCCTTGCACGATTTTGGTCCGGTTTGTGTCGTCTTGCACTATTTCGGACCCAAGTAGCACATTTCCGTCTAGAGTTTGACGATATCAGTGACGGTTTAACAATTACAGCCCGATTTGACCCGTTTCTCGCTGAAAAGGCACTCCCTTGCACGCTTTTGCTCCGGTTTGTGTCGTTCTGCACTATATCGTACCCAAATAGCACATTTCCGTCGAGAATTTGACGATATCACGATTTGACGCATTTCTCGCTGAAAACGCAGTCCCTTGCACGAGTTTGGTCCGGTTTGTGTCGTTTTGCACTATTTCGTACCTAAATAGCACATTTCCGTCGAGAATTTGACGATATCACGATTTGACCCATTTCTCGCTGAAAACGCACTCCGTTGCACGATTTTGCTCCGGTTTGTGTCGTTCTGCACTATATCGGACACATATAGCACATTTCCGTCAAGAATTTGACGATATCAGTGACGATTAAACAATTACAGCCCGATTTGACCCATTTCTCGCTGAAAACGCACCCCCTTGTACGATTTTGGTCCGGTTTGTGTCGTTCTGCACTACTTCGGACCCAAATAGCACATTTCCGTCGAGAGATTGACGATATCAAAGGCGGTTTTTAAATTATAGCCCGATTTGACCCATTTCTCGCTGAAAACGCACTCCCTTGCACGATTTTGCTCCGGTTTGTTTCGTTCTGCACTATATCGGACCCAAATAGCACATTTCCGTCTCGAGTTTGACGATATCGGTGACGGTTTATCAACTACAGCCCGATTTGACCCATTTCTCGCTGAAAACGCACTCCCTTGCACGATTTTGGTCCGGTTTGTGTCGTCTTGCACTATTTCGGACCCAAGTAGCACATTTCCGTCTAGAGTTTGACGATATCAGTGACGGTTTAACAATTACAGCCCGATTTGACCCGTTTCTCGCTGAAAAGGCACTCCCTTGCACGCTTTTGCTCCGGTTTGTGTCGTTCTGCACTATATCGTACCCAAATAGCACATTTCCGTCGAGAATTTGACGATATCACGATTTGACGCATTTCTCGCTGAAAACGCAGTCCCTTGCACGAGTTTGGTCCGGTTTGTGTCGTTTTGCACTATTTCGTACCTAAATAGCACATTTCCGTCGAGAATTTGACGATATCACGATTTGACCCATTTCTCGCTGAAAACGCACTCCGTTGCACGATTTTGCTCCGGTTTGTGTCGTTCTGCACTATATCATACCCAAATAGCACATTTCCGTCGATAGTTTGACGATATCAGCAACGGTTCAACAATTACAGCCCGATTTGACCCATTTCTAGCGGAAAACGCACTCGCTTTCACGATTTTGCTTCGGTTTGTGTTGTTCTGCACTATATCGGACTCAAACAGCACATTTCCGTCTCGAGTTTGACGATATCGGTGACGGTTTAACAATTACAGCCCGATTTGACACGTTTCTCGCTGAAAACGCACTCCCTTGCACGATTTTGTTCCGGTTTGTGTCGTTCTGCACTATATCGTACCCAAATAGCACATTTCCGTCGATAGTTTGACGATATCAGCGACTGTTCAACAATTACAGCCCGATTTGACCCCTTTCTCGCTGAAAACGCACTCCCTTGCACGATTTTGCTCCGGTTTGTGTCGTTCTGCACTATATCATACCCAAATAGCACATTTCCGTCGATAGTTTGACGATATCAGCGACGGTTCAACAATTACAGCCCGATTTGACCCATTTCTCGCTGAAAACGCACTCCCTTGTACGATTTTGGTCCGGTTTGTGTCATTTTGCACTATTTCGGACCCAAGCAGCACATTTCCGTCTCGAGTTTGACGATATCAGTGACGGTTTAACAATTACAGGTCGATTTGACACATTTCTCGCTGAAAACGCACTCCCATGCACGATTTTGCTCCGGTTTGGAACGTTCTGCACTATATCGTACCCAAATAGCACATTTCCGTCGAGAGTTTGACGATATCACGATTTGACCCATTTCTCGCTGAAAACGCACTCCCTTGTACGATTTTGGTCCGGTTTGTGTCGTTCTGCACTATATCGGACCCAAATAGGACATTTCCGTCGAGAGTTTGACGATATCAGCCACGGTTCATCAATTACAGCCCGATTTGCCCCATTTCTCGCTGAAAACGCACTTCCTTGCACGAATATGCTCCGCTTTGTGTCGTTCCGCACTGTATCGTACCCAAATAGCACACTTCCGTCGAGAAATGACGATATCAGTGACGATTAAACAACTACAGCCCGATTTGACCCATTTCTCGCTGAAAACCCTCTCCCTTGCACGATTTTGCTCCGGTTTGTGTTGTTCTGCACTATATCGCACCCAGGTAGCACATCTCCGTCGAGACTTTGACGATATCAGCGACGGTTCAGCAATTACAGACCGATTTGACCCATTTCTCGCTGTAAACGCACTTCCTTGCTCGATTTTGCTTCGGTTTGTCTCGTTCTGCACTATATCGCACCCAAATAGCACATTTCCGTCGAGAAGATGAGGATATCAGTGACGGTTTAAAAATTACAGCCCGATTTGTCCCATTTCTCCCTGTGAGCGCACTTCCTTGAACGATTTTGCTCCGGTTTGTGTGGTTCTCCACTATATCGGACCCAAATAGCACACTTCCGACCCGAGTTTGACGATATCAGTGATGGTTGAACAATTACAGCCCGATTTGACGCATTGCTCGCTGAAAACGCACTCCCTTGTACGATTTTGCTCCGGTTTGTGGCGTTCTGCACTATTTCGGACTAAAATAGCACATTTCCGTCGAGAGTTTGACGATATCAGTGACGGTTTAATAACTACAGCCCGATTTAACACATTTCTCGTTGTAAACGCACTTCCTTGAACGATTTCGCTTCGGTTTGTGTCGTTCTGACCTATATCGGACCCAAATAGCACATTTCCGTCGACAGTGTGACGATATCAGTGACGGTTCAACAACTACAGCCCGATTTGAACCATTTCTCGCTGTAAACGCACTTCCTTGCACGATTTAGCTTCGGTTTGTCTCGTTCTGCACTATATCGGACCCAAATAGCACATTTCCGTCCAGAGTTTGACAATATCAGTGACCGTTTAACAATTACAGCCCGATTTGCCCCATTTCTCGCTGAAAACGAACTCCCTTGCACGATTTTGCTCCGGTTTGTGTCGTGCTGCACTATATCGTATCCACACAGCACATTTCCGTCGAGAGTTTGACGATATCAGCTACGGTTCAACAATTACAGCCTGATTTGAGCCAATTCTCGCTGAAAACGAACTCCCTTGCACGATTTTGTTGCGGTTTGTATCGGTCTGCACTATATCGGACCCAAATAGGACATTCCCGTCGAGAGTTTGACGATATCAGTGTCGGATTAACAATTAGAGCCCGATTTGCCCCATTTCTCGCTGTAAACGCACTTCCTTGCACGATTATGCCCCGGTTTGTGTCGTTCTGCACTATATCGGACCCAAATAGCGCATTTCCGTCGAGAGTTTGGCGATATCGGTGACGGTTTAACAATTACAGCCCGATTTGACCCATTTCTCGCTGAAAACGCACTCCCTGGCACGATTTTGCTCCGGTTTGTCTCGTTCTGCACTATGTCGTATCCAAATAGCACATTTCCGTCGACGGTTTGACGATATCAGCGACGGTTCAACAATTACAGCCCGATTTGACCTATTTCTCGCTGTAGACGCACTTCCTTGAACGATTTTGCTCCGGTTTGTGTTGTTCTGCACTATATCGTACCCAAATAGCACATTTCCGTCGACAGTGTGACGATATCAGTGACGCTTTAAGAATTACAGCCCGATTTGAAGCATTTCTCGCTGAAAACGCACTCCCTTTCACGATTTTGCACAGGATTGTGTCGTTCTGCACTATGTCGTACCCAAATAGCACATTTCCGTCGAGAGATAGACGATATCAGCGACGGTTCAACAATTACAGCCCGATTTGACCCATTTCTCGCTGTAAACGCACTCCCTTGCACGATTTGGTCCGGTTTGGGTCATTTTGCACTACTTCGGACCCATATAGCACATTTCCGTCGAGAGTTTGACGATATCAGCCACGGTTCAACAATTACAGCCCGATTTGACCCATTTCTCGCTGCAAACGCACTCCCTTGCACGATTTTGCTCCGGTTTGTGTTGTTCTGCACTATATCGGACCCAAATAGCACATTTCCTTCGAGAAGATGGGGATATCAGTGACGGTTTAAAAATTACAGCCCGATTTGTCCCATTTCTCCCTGTGAACGCACTTCCTTGAACGATTTTGCTCCGGTTTGTGTGGTTCTCCACTATATCGGACGCAAATAGCACACTTCCGACCCGAGTTTGACGATATCAGTGATGGTTGAACAATTACAGCCGGATTTGACACATTCCTCGCTGAAAACGCACTCCCTTGCCCGATTTTGCTTCGGTTTGTGTCGTTTTGCACTATTTCGGACCCAAATAGCACATTTCCGTCCAGAGTTTGACGATATCAGCGACGGTTCAACAATTACAGCCCGATTTAACTCACTTCTCGCTGAAAATGCACTCCCTTGCACGATTTTGCTCCGGTTTGTGTTGTTCTGCACTATATCGTACCCAAATAGCACACTTCCGTCGAGACTTTGACGATATCAGCGACGGTTCAACCATTACAGCCCGATTTGACCCATTTCTCGCTGAAAACGCACTCCCTCGTACGATTTTGCTTCCAGTTTGTGTCGTTCTGCACTATATCGTTTCGAAATAGCACATTTCCGTCGAGAGGTTGACGATATCAGCGACGGTTCAACAATTACAGCCCGATTTGACCGATTTCTCGCTGAAAAGGCACTCCCTTGCACGATTTTGCTCCGGTTTGTGTTGTTCTGCACTATATCGGACCCAAATAGCACATTTCCGTCGAGACTTTGACGATATCAGTAACGGTTTAACAATTGCAGCCCGATTTGACACATTTCTCGCTGAAAACGCTCTCCCTTGCACGATTTTGCTCCGGTTTGTGTTGTTCTGCACTATATCGCACCCAGGTAGCACATCTCCGTCGAGACTTTGACGATATCAGCGACGGTTCAACAATTACAGGCCGATTTGACACATTTCTCGCTGAAAACGCACTCCCTGGCACGATTTTGCTCCGGTTTGTGTCGTTCTGCACTATATCGGTCCCAAATAGGACATTTCCCTCGAGAGTTTGACGATATCAGCCACGGTTCAACAATTACAGCCCAATTTGACCCATTTCTCGCTGAAAATGCACTCCCTTGCACGATTTTGCTCCGGTTTGTGTTGTTCTGCACTATATCGGACCCAAATAGCACATTTCGGTGGAGACTTTGACGATATCAGTGACGGTTTAAAAATTACAGCCCGATTTGTCCCATTTCTCCCTGTGAACGCACTTCCTTGAACGATTTTGCTCCGGTTTGTGTGGTTCTGCACTATATCGGACCCAAATAGCACATTTCGGTGGAGACTTTGACGATATCAGTGACGGTTTAAAAATTACAGCCCGATTTGTGCCATTTCTCCCTGTGAACGCACTTCCTTGAACGATTTTGCTCCGGTTTGTGTGGTTCTCCACTATATCGGACCCAAATAGCACATTTCCGACCCGAGTTTGACGATATCAGTGATGGTTGAACAATTACAGCCCGATTTGACGCATTGCTCGCTGAAAACGCACTCCCTTGTACGATTTTCCTCCGGTTTGTGTCGTTTTGCACTATTTCGGACCCAAATAGCACATTTCCGTCCAGAGTTTGACGATATCAGCGACGGTTCAACAATTACAGCCCGATTTGACCCACTTCTCGCTGAAAAGGCACTCCCTTGCACGATTTTGCTCCGGTTTGTGTTGTTCTGCACTATATCGGACCCAAATAGCACATTTCCGTCGAGACTTTGACGATTACAGCGACGGTTCAACAATTACAGCCCGATTTGACCCATTTCTCGCTGAAAACGCACAGCCTTGCACGATTTTGCTCCGGTTTGTGTCATTCTGACCTATATCGGACCCAAATAGCACATTTCCGTCGAGACTTTGACGATATCAGTGACGGTTTAACAATTACAGCCCGATTTGACACATTTCTCGCTGAAAATGCACTCCCTTGCACGATTTTGCTCCGGTTTGTGTTGTTCTGCACTATATCGGACCCAAATAGCACATTTCGGTGGAGACTTTGACGATATCAGTGACGGTTTAAAAATTACAGCCCGATTTGTCCCATTTCTCCCTGTGAACGCACTTCCTTGAACGATTTTGCTCCGGTTTGTGTGGTTCTGCACTATATCGGACCCAAATAGCACATTTCGGTGGAGACTTTGACGATATCAGTGACGGTTTAAAAATTACAGCCCGATTTGTGCCATTTCTCCCTGTGAACGCACTTCCTTGAACGATTTTGCTCCGGTTTGTGTGGTTCTCCACTATATCGGACCCAAATAGCACATTTCCGACCCGAGTTTGACGATATCAGTGATGGTTGAACAATTACAGCCCGATTTGACGCATTGCTCGCTGAAAACGCACTCCCTTGTACGATTTTCCTCCGGTTTGTGTCGTTTTGCACTATTTCGGACCCAAATAGCACATTTCCGTCCAGAGTTTGACGATATCAGCGACGGTTCAACAATTACAGCCCGATTTGACCCACTTCTCGCTGAAAAGGCACTCCCTTGCACGATTTTGCTCCGGTTTGTGTTGTTCTGCACTATATCGGACCCAAATAGCACATTTCCGTCGAGACTTTGACGATTACAGCGACGGTTCAACAATTACAGCCCGATTTGACCCATTTCTCGCTGAAAACGCACAGCCTTGCACGATTTTGCTCCGGTTTGTGTCATTCTGACCTATATCGGACCCAAATAGCACATTTCCGTCGAGACTTTGACGATATCAGTGACGGTTTAACAATTACAGCCCGATTTGACACATTTCTCGCTGAAAATGCACTCCCTTGCACGATTTTGCTCCGGTTTGTGTCGTTCTGCACTATATCGTATCCAAATTGCACATTTCCGTCGAGAGTTTGACGATATCAGCCACGGTTCAACAATTACAGCCCGATTTGACCCATTTCTCGCTGAAAACGCACTCCCTTGAACGATTTTGCTTCGGTTTGTTTCGTTCTGCACTATATCGTACCCAAATAGCACATTTCCGACGAGAGTTTGACGATATCAGCGACGGTTCAACAATTACAGCACGATTTGACCCACTTCTCGCTGAAAACGCACTCCCTTGTACGATTTTGCTCCGGTTTTCGTCGTTCTGCACTATATCGGACCCAAATAGCACATTTCCGTCGAGAAATGACGATATCAGTGACGGTTTAACAATTACAGCCCGATTTGACCCATTTCTCACTGAAATCGCACACCCTTGCACGATTTAGCTCCGGTTTGTGTCGTTCTGCACTATATCGTACCCAAATAGCACATTTCCGTCGACAGTTTGACGATATCAGTGACGGTTTGAGAATTACAGCCCGATTTCACGCATTTCTCGCTAAAAACGCACTCCCTTGTACGATTTTGCTTCGGTTTGTGTCGTGCTGCGCTACATCGTACCCAAATAGCACATTTCCGTCGAGAAATGACGATATCAGAGACGGTTTAACAATTACAGCCCGATTTGACACATTTCTCGCTAAAAACGCACTCCCTTGTACGATTTTGCTCCGGTTTGTGTCGTTTTGCACAATCTCGGACCCAAATAGCTCATTTCCTTCGAGAGTTTGACGATATCAGTGACGGTTTAACAATTACAGCTCGATTTAACACATTTCGCGCTGAAAACGCACTACCTTGCACGATTATGCTCCGGTTTGTGTCGTTCTGCACTATATCGGACCCAAATAGCACATTTCCGTCGAGGGTTTGACGATATCGGTGACGGTTCAACAATTGCAGCCGGATTTGACACATTTCTCGCTGTAAACGCACTTCCTTGCACGATTTAGCTTCGGTTTGTCCCGTTCTGCACTATATCGGATCCAAATAGGACATTTCCGTCGAGACCTTGACGATATCAGAGACGGTTTAACAATTACAGCCCGATTTGACCCATTCCTCGCTGAAAACGCACTGCCCTGTACGATTTTGCTCCGGTTTGTGTCGTTTTGCACTATATCGGACCTGTTACGTCGGGACACGACGTTGGAGTTAGATAGTAAGACTACGTTATATTATATTATATGTTATTCGCTTATATGTATTCACACGCTATCATACTTACCTTATATTACTCATCCAGCGATACTTACGTTATCCATTTATTCTTTATATTGTATACTTACTTATTCACTCATCGTGTGACAATCTTATTAGTCTCACGATATTATAATCTATGTATCTATCTATTCGTCAACACATTATTCATACTGAGTGACATACCGTTCTCACGTGATCGAAGGTCCAGTCTGTTAAAGATAAGATTAACGTTCTAAAGGATGTTTATGTTAAAGTATGAATATTCGTTCTTAGAATTAAGGATGTTAGTTTAAGATTAAGATGTTTAGTTAACGCGTCGATACCACTTCCAATTAGTAAGTTGCTATCGACACTCGAGTCATAAATCTGTTATGACCAACTAGCGGTAAGATTGCGCTGACCAAGAAACGCTGACTAAGACGTTAATCTCTAAGACAAGAGACCCTTTGTTCAAAAAGATATAAAAGAGCCGTGAGACCAAGGCTCATCGTCATTCACCGGATCCGCTCCGCACTGAATCGTCCCGGCACGTTCGCTGTCGTCAAATTCCTACGACAACGAACATTCCGGACGTCACACGTTCGCGACTTAAACTAGAAACCTCAGCGGTTCTTAACTCAGTGTTAAATATAAAGATTATTGTGAAGAATAGAGAAAGGAGTATTATTATAATAAATATATTATTCGTTCAATTGAAATATAAAAGTTCTTTATTCAATTACGAGTCATTACATTCGCTCACCTTTCGGTTCGCGAGTCAGAAAGTATTGAACACAAGTCAATACAAGTTAATACGCGAGTGATCCACGAGTACAGTTCCTGTCCAGACGACCAGCCACGGGTTCCCCAGGTAGATCCAGACGTCACGCACTGGTTGACCTGAAAAGATTGTGATTATTAGTTTACGGAACGGAGAAGCACTGCTCTGCCGCCCAGTAGCGAGAGCCGGGCCGTAACAAATTGGTGGCAGCGGTGGGATTTCCACAATCACCGTGACCAGGTATCGTCTACAAAGGAAACTCATCGAGACATTCGTAAGTAAAGGTTTTGTAAAAGATTTATCTGTTCGAATCCAAGGGACGTTGTAATTTACGACCGTGTTTACGAAAAACCGAGTCATCACCGAACGTGTCGAAAATATTTTCACCGTCGATTTATTATCGTGTTTACGCGTCGAAAGATATTTCTCACCGTCGGTTTACAACCTTGTTTTCGCCGAGCGGCAGATCAGGGCCTAGCTGACGCGCTAGCGGGTGAGTCATACCCCACCACGCTACGGAAAACGCTAGCCGCATCCCTACTACGCGCTACCCCTTCCACGCGCTATCCCTACTCCGCGTCGTCCCCACTCCGCGTCGAGCGCCAGACGAGCCACGACAGCGCTACGAGACACATCAGTCTACAAGCAACCACCGGAGTGAACAACACGCGAAAGATACGCGCAAAGTATCGAACGGATAAAGCATCGAGGAAGTGTCATTCGAAAGTACTATTCGACAGTGTTAGAATCACGGGAAGTGCTATTCAGAGAAAATTACAAGTACGGTATTACTTTTCCTCAAAGTCAAAAATTACAATTTTCAAATATTAAATATTATTTTCAATCATTTAGTGGGCCGTGTCAACTACTCAGAGCGCTTAGACTCGTGCGCAGAATCTGCGAGAGTCAAGAAAGCTGCCAAGGTACGTGCACAGGCGCAAAAATTTTTTTTAATTATCATCCAAATCAAACAATTAATTAAAAGCGATATTAACAGAAGCGTACGCGTGGCTGTAGAGCTGGCCGCAGAGTCCAGGCACAAAAGCGCAAAAGTGAGCGACGACTAGCGCAGAATCTTGCTGATTTGGCTACCGATGGAAATACTGCAGCTTCATTAGCGCTATATTCCACTTCGGGACGCTGGACGCAAAGCCCTGCTGCTGTAAAAGCCACCGAATGCGAAGTTAAGACCGAGACAGCGCCGATCGACAGTCTGCCATCGCCGTGTTACTCGCCTTCGCCAGAGTTCGAATTTAAATACGAACCACCTTCAGTAGAGACATTAAATTTGTGTATAAGTGAGATAAAAGCGGAATTAGCTTCGCCTCCTCCGGACACTGAATTTATTAATCTCGAGTCACTACGAAAAGTGTATAATCACCGGGAAATACCCGACGAATTGTTATTAACGTACGCTCGCGAGAAAATCAGCGATCCATACGTCATACCATCGAGCATTTGGGAATGGTGTGAGTTCAGATACAACTACCAATAAAAGTGAGTAGTAAATTTTAAAATTTAAATATATCAGTGTTTTATTAAACCCATCAAAATGGCTAACCGTGAAACCCGTTCAACGCGACAAACAGACACAACGGCGCGTGAGACCGAGCTCCTCGCGTACGAACAAAGTCTAGCGGAACGCGAACATCACGTTAGGGAAACCGAGCGTCGCATCGAAGCCGAACGCCTCGAAATAATAAACGCGCAAAAAGAAAAAGATAATTTACGCGCAGAAATCGAAAAATTACGCCGCGACATGCAGGAAGCAACCGTGCAAAATCCTGAACGTGTTCCGACGGCGAGCACAATGCCGATGTCAGATTCACCGCGACGCGAATCCGCGGAATCATCCGACTTTACGTTAAAAGAAGCCGTCAATACGATACCGATCTTTGACGGAAACAATATATCGGTGTTACAATTTTGTAGAGCGTGCCGACGCGCAAAAGAGATCGTGCCGCCGCGAGTCGAACGTACACTCGCGCGTTTAATACTTACGCGATTAAGAGGACGCGCCGCGCTCGCGATCGAAGACGAGTTTTGCGAAACCGTCGCAACAGTTTGTAACCGCCTTAAGGACATCTTTGAACCTCGCCGCTCTGTAGATCATTTTCGCGGAGAAATGGCGAACATATTCATGAAGCCGAACGAGCACATACTCGACTTCATTGGCCGCGTAAAAGATTTACGTGATGCAATTTTAGACTGCAATCGACAGTCCCCTAATATCGCAAACGTCGACGATCTTACAGTCGATAGTTTTATTAACGGTTTAAATCCGACTCTACGAGCGGAAATACGCCCTTTTAGAAACGCGCCGTTAATACACGTTTTCGATGAGGCCATTCGCGCCTACAAACAATCCGAATTAGATCGCGTACGATACGGAAAATCGACAACGGATACGCGCCGCGTACAATTCGCGAACACGTACGAATCACGCGATGCTCGTAGTCCGTCACCGTACCGATCTTATTCGCCACAAAATACATGGAGACGCTCTCCTACACGCGATTACCGCCGGTACGAATCGCCGGAACCGGCTCGTTACAATTCATATCGCGACGAAAACAGAGTCGCACCACGAAGAGATTCCTATCGCGAGGAAAATAGATACCGCGAAACGGAATATCGCGAAACGACAAGACAGGCTCCACGGAGAAATGAGCCTCGCGTTTCGTCACCACCTCGCTACGTGCCGCCGTTCAGGCGCGAGCAAAGTCCGCAGCCGACGCGCACGTACGAGTCGATTAATCAAAAAAATAATGTAATCGCGAAGAAATCGTGTTCGTATTGCCAGAGAATAGGACACGACGTACACGAATGCCAAAAGCGAGCATTCGTCGAAAACGATTACAGGCGAAACAGCAACGCGAATAGTAATAAGATTAATACGAAAATTAATAAAATCTCAAATTCGGGAAACGACCGAAGCCTCACGCCAAATCGAGATCGGCAGCGCGAGGTAAGCCCAAGCCCGATCCACAGAATTTCAACCGCGACCGAAACGAAAAACAATTAAAAATTTCCTCCGTGGGAAAAATAGATAATTCGGTACCGCGTATTTCGCTAGCCGCGCCAGAATTAAAAGCCGATAGCGTTTTTATGGTAGACACCGGTGCAGAACCAAATATTATCAAGACCGGTGCATTACGTTCGAGCACCACGGTAGACACAACCGACACTCTAAAAATATCAGGAATTACAGACGGTTTCGTGAACACCCTGGGTTCGACAGAAATTTCGATTTACGGTAAAGCCTCTACTTTTCAAGTCGTCTCAAACGATTTTCCGATACCGATGGACGGTATCCTGGGGGCTGCCTTCTTAAACGATGGCGCCGAAATCTCCTATGCCAAACAAATCGTGTCATGGAAGGGCACGGAATTGCCATTTGTTAATCAAAAACTAATCCCTATCGAATCAATCACAAACGTCGTGCCGCAACAGGAACTGACCTCGTGCGTCACGAGCATAGATAACCGCGTAAGCAAACGAAACGGATCGACCGTACGATGCATCAGCGCATCGAGGAAAAACGAATCCGTAACCAACGAACCTCTGGTCCGCCCAGAACCGCGTTCGTGTGACGATGACGAAAATAAAAATAAAAATAAAAATAATCCCTTGACCCGCTCAAGGACGAACGTTAGACACGAACCTCTGATCCGCTCACGCTCGTGCACCGTTAGACACGAGCCTCTGACCCGCTCACGCTCGTGCATTCGCGTCAATAATAAAAATTCGGGTAAGCCTAGCACAAGTCCTAGCGCCGCTTCGTCGTCAAAGTCATCGTCACAAAACAAACTAGAATCTATGCGTAATCAGGGAAAGATTAAATTTGATAAATGGTTAAACTTGTACAGCTCATTGCACAAAGGTTTGTTTAGCATGATTTTACAACTCTCCAAAGATAAGAGTCTAGACGTTTCACATAAACCTTTGTGGAATGACTCATTGGAAGCAGATATTGTAAGCGTAAACAAAAAGATCGCCAAGCGATTACTTCAAATAAATATAAGGGGCATAAGGTTCATTCAACGCGTACAAAACCAAACACCCCCTTTCATCGATAAGAGGCTACAAAAAGGACGTCCACCGAACAACCCGCATCAGTTGAAGATGTATCCAACACGCGGAATGGTGCTCCTGGCCCTGCTCTTCGGGATTGCCCCGATCTACGCTCTCATCGGTTACGATTGCGGAGGAAGGACTCTGAACGTAACAACATTCTCGGCTGTGGATCCAATCGATTGTGAACCTGTGGATGCTGAACCTACAACACAATCGAAGAACATCCAGCTTTTACAACTGGGCGACTACAATAACGCTCCGGTTATCCAGTGCAAGGTAGAAATTGATCGAACAATATCCTACTGTGGAATGCACTCCCATACGTCGGTCGTACAGAACGGACGTCAACAGTATATCTTCCCGACATCACGTGAAGCCTGTCGTACGCTGCATACAACTGGAACAATATCCATTTCGCCATCAGTACAAATAACAGGAATCGGGAAGAACATTTCAATGACATTCAGTGTTACCTTGGCCGGAACGGTTACGATGGATGGATCGTGCACCGGTACCACTTACGCTGATCCATTTGGCTCATGGAATAATGTTATTGTCCAAGGACTCGTCAAAATTACAGTCCAGAACTATCCTGCAACGGTAAAACTATCGACGGGACAAATTATACTAAAATCAGGATACCAGTGTCGTCTTCAAGAAGAAATGTGCCTCGACCCAGAAGCCGGTCACACATACTGGGATTCCATTCCGAAGGATTACTGTGAATTCAGTAAATATAATGTATTATACGAAGGTAAAGCGACGAAAATAATTCCGCGAGGCTCCAACGGACCCCTTCTATACACGGTCATTGCCGACGCCACGACATTCGCCTTGACCACAACACACAATATCACGGTTTGCGGATACACTCTAATCAAAACAGAACATCCCAAGCTCTTGGTATTGGAGACAGACCACGACGGAAAACTCCCTCGCACACGGGCAACGTCGGTGGAAAATTTGGACATATTCACATACGTAAACTCCAAATTCATATACGTAGAGAAACATATACGTACCCAGCTTACGCAGCTCTACAAGGACGTTGTCATGCAGCGATGTCATCTCGAAAGGCAGGTGATTCAAAACGCGCTGGCACTGATACACGTCGCACCAGAGGAAATGGCCCTCGCAATAACGAAGCAACCTGGACACACGGCGATTTCTGCAGGAGAGGTCGTCCACATTATAAAATGCGTTCCAGTTAATTGTAAACTACGCAAAACAAGGCACTGCTTCAACGAACTACCTGTAATTTACAAAAATTCAAGTCACTTCTTAACCCCAAAAACAAGAATACTTACGTCAGCAGGAACAAGAAAAGATTGCAGCACATTGATACCAACGATGTACAAAATTCATAACGCTTGGTATCGCCTTACACCGCGCGTGGTAGAAACCATCCCACCTCAACGGATGCAGTCAATCACGCAGCCTACCTGGAAGTATGTCGACCCAGCAAACTTGGCAACTGGAGGCATCTACTCACCAGAAGACATCACCAGATTACGGGATCATATTATGTTTCCCATCGAAAAGACAGCCGTGATCAATACCCTAGTTCAAGGTGTCACAGGACGACAGTACGCGCAAGGAAACGTACAACTGGCTCACCTGCTAGATGAGGCGTCTATCAACCGAATCGCAGAATCCGCAGCCCGCAAATTCTGGAACGGATTCGTCACATTTGGTTCAGTTACATCAGGAGTGATTGGCTTGTACGTTGCAATCCAGGCAATCCGACTGATAATTACAACGATACTCAACGGTATCGCGTTGCACGCCGCTTATGGATGGAGCATGAGACTCGTGGCAGCCCTGTGGAGTTCAATGAGCCATTTCTGCATCTTTCTGAAAAAGAGGAAAGAAGAATTAAACACAGGTGGAAGAGAGTGCTTACCCCAGAAGAGCGACAACGCCCCGTCCACCCCAGTGAGTGAAGTTCATATCCCAATAAGTGAACGCACCCCTACGCGTCCCTTTATAGAACGATCTCCGTGTCCAAGACTGTTATTTCCCACAAATCGCGCCGAACCTTGAAACAAATTTTCCTGCGAAAAATTTGTTTTCCTAGGGGGGGAGGTGTTACGTCGGGACACGACGTTGGAGTTAGATAGTAAGACTACGTTATATTATATTATATGTTATTCGCTTATATGTATTCACACGCTATCATACTTACCTTATATTACTCATCCAGCGATACTTACGTTATCCATTTATTCTTTATATTGTATACTTACTTATTCACTCATCGTGTGACAATCTTATTAGTCTCACGATATTATAATCTATGTATCTATCTATTCGTCAACACATTATTCATACTGAGTGACATACCGTTCTCACGTGATCGAAGGTCCAGTCTGTTAAAGATAAGATTAACGTTCTAAAGGATGTTTATGTTAAAGTATGAATATTCGTTCTTAGAATTAAGGATGTTAGTTTAAGATTAAGATGTTTAGTTAACGCGTCGATACCACTTCCAATTAGTAAGTTGCTATCGACACTCGAGTCATAAATCTGTTATGACCAACTAGCGGTAAGATTGCGCTGACCAAGAAACGCTGACTAAGACGTTAATCTCTAAGACAAGAGACCCTTTGTTCAAAAAGATATAAAAGAGCCGTGAGACCAAGGCTCATCGTCATTCACCGGATCCGCTCCGCACTGAATCGTCCCGGCACGTTCGCTGTCGTCAAATTCCTACGACAACGAACATTCCGGACGTCACACGTTCGCGACTTAAACTAGAAACCTCAGCGGTTCTTAACTCAGTGTTAAATATAAAGATTATTGTGAAGAATAGAGAAAGGAGTATTATTATAATAAATATATTATTCGTTCAATTGAAATATAAAAGTTCTTTATTCAATTACGAGTCATTATATTCGCTCACCTTTCGGTTCGCGAGTCAGAAAGTATTGAACACAAGTCAATACAAGTTAATACGCGAGTGATCCACGAGTACAGTTCCTGTCCAGACGACCAGCCACGGGTTCCCCAGGTAGATCCAGACGTCACGCACTGGTTGACCTGAAAAGATTGTGATTATTAGTTTACGGAACGGAGAAGCACTGCTCTGCCGCCCAGTAGCGAGAGCCGGGCCGTAACAGACCCAAGTAGCACATTCCCGTCGAAAGTTCGACGATATCAGCGACCGTTTAGCAATTACAGCCCGATTTGACACATTTCTCGCTGTAAACGCACTTCCTTGCACGATTTAGCTTCGGTTTGTCTCGTTCTGCATTATATCGGATCCAAATAGGACATTTCCGTCGAGAGTTTGACGATATCGGTGACGGTTTAACAATTACAGCCCGATTTGACCCATTTCTCGCTGAAAACGCACTCCCTTGCACGATATTGCTCCGGTTTGTGTCGTTCTGCACTATATAGCACCCAAATAGCACATCTCGGTCGAGACTTTGACGATATCAGCGACGGTTCCACAATTACAGCCGGATTTGACACATTTCTCGCTGTAAACGCACTTCCTTGCACGATTTAGCTTCGGTTTGTCTCGTTCTGCTCTATATCGGATCCAAATAGGACATTTCCGTCGAGAGTTTGATGATATCAGTGCCGGTTTAACAATTACAGCCCGATATGAACCATTTCTCGCTGAAAACGCACTCCCTTGTACGATTTTGCTCCGGTTTCTGTCGTTTTGCACTATTTCGGACCCAAATAGCACATTTCCGTCCAGAGTTTGACGATATCAGCGACGGTTCAACAATTACAGCCCGATTTGACACATTTCTCGCTGTAAACGCACTTCCTTGAACGATTTTGCGCCGGTTTGGGTCGTTTTGCACTATTTCGGACCCAAATAGCTCATTTCCTTCGAGAGTTTGACGATATCAGCGACGGTTCAACAATTACAGCCCGATTTGAATCATTTCTCGCTGAAATCGCACTCCCTTGCACGATTTTGCTTTGGTTTGCGTCGTTCGGCACTATATCGTACCCAAATAGCACATTTCCGTCGAGAGTTTGACGATATCAGTGACGGTTTAACAATTACAGCACGATTTGACACATTTTTCGCTGAAAACGCACTCCCTTGCACGATTTTGCTCCGGTTTGTGTTGTTCTGCACTATATCGTACCCAAATAGCACATTTCCGTCGAGAGTTTGACGATATCAGTGACGGTTTAACAATTACAGCCCGATTTGGCACATCTCGCTGAAAACGCACTCCCTTGCACGATTTTGCTCCGGTTTGTGTTGTTCTGCACTATGTCGAACCCAAGTAGCACATCTCCGTCGAGACTTTGACGATATCAGCGACGGTTCAACAATTACAGCCCGATTTGACGCATTTCTCGCTAAAAACGCACTCCCTTGTACGATTTTGCTCCTGTTTCTGTCGTTTTGCACTATTTCGGACCCAAGTAGCACATTTCCGTCGAGAGTTTGACGATGTCAGTGAGCGTTTAACAATTACAGCCCGATTTGACCCATTTCTCGCTGAAAACGCAGTCCCTTGCCCGATTTTGCTCCGGTTTGTGTTGTTCTGCACTATATTGTACCCGAATAGCACATTTCCTTCGAGACTTTGACGATATCAGCGACGGTTCAACAATTACAGCCCGATTTGACCCACTTCTCACTGAAAACGCACTCCCTTGCGCGATTTTGCTCCGGTTTGTGTTGTTCTGCACTATATCGTAACCAAATAGCACATTTCTGCCGAGAGTTTCACGATATCAGTGACGGTTTAACAATTACAGCACGATTTGACGCATTTCCCGCGGAAAACGCACTCCCTCGTACGATATTGGTCCGGTTTTTGTCGCTCCGCACTATGTCGCACCCAAATAGCACATTGCCGTCGTCAGATTGACGATATCAGGGACGGTTTAAGAATTACAGCCCGATTTCACGCATTTCTCGATGAAAACGCACTTCCTTGAACGATATTGCTCCGGTTTGGGTCGTTTTGCACTATTCCGGACCCAAATAGCTCATTTCCTTCGAGAGTTTGACGATATCAGTGACGGTTTAACAGTTACAGCCCGATTTGGTGCATTTCTCGCTGAAAACGCACTCCCTTGTACGATTTTGCTCCGGTTTGTGTCGTTCTGCACTATATCGTACACAAATAGCACATTTCCGTCGAGAGTTTAACGATATCAGCGACGGTTCAACAATTACAGCCCGATTTGACCCATTTCTCGCTGAAAACGCACTCCCTTGCACGATTTTGCTCCGGTTTGTGTCGTTCTGCACTATATCGTACCCAAATAGCACATTTCCGTCCAGAGTTTGACAATGTCAGTGACCGTTTAACAATTACAGCTCGATTTGACCCATTTCTCGCTGAAGACGCACTCCCTTGCACGATTTTGCTCCGGTTTGTGTCGTTCTGCACTATATCGTACCCAAATAGCACATTTCTGTCGGGAGTGTGACGATATCAGTGACGGTTTAACAATTACAGCCTGATTTGACCCATTTCTCGCTGAAAACGCACTCCCTTGCACGATTTTGCTCCGGTTTGTGTTGTTCTGCACTATGTTGTACCCGAATAGCACATTTCCGTCGAGACTTTGACGATATCAGCGACGGTTCAACAATTACAGCCCGATTTGACCACATTCTCGCTGAAAGCGCACTCCCTTGCCGATTTTGCTTCGGTTTGTGTCGTTCTGCACTATATCGGACCCATATAGCACATTTACGTCGAGAGTTTGCCGATATCAGTGACGGTTTAACAATTACAGCCCGATTTGACCCATTTCTCGCTGAAAACGCACTCCCTTGCACGATATTGCTCCGGTTTGTGTCGTTCTGCACTATATAGCACCCAAATAGCACATCTCGGTCGAGACTTTGACGATATCAGCGACGGTTCCACAATTACAGCCGGATTTGACACATTTCTCGCTGTAAACGCACTTCCTTGCACGATTTAGCTTCGGTTTGTCTCGTTCTGCTCTATATCGGATCCAAATAGGACATTTCCGTCGAGAGTTTGATGATATCAGTGCCGGTTTAACAATTACAGCCCGATATGAACCATTTCTCGCTGAAAACGCACTCCCTTGTACGATTTTGCTCCGGTTTCTGTCGTTTTGCACTATTTCGGACCCAAATAGCACATTTCCGTCCAGAGTTTGACGATATCAGCGACGGTTCAACAATTACAGCCCGATTTGACACATTTCTCGCTGTAAACGCACTTCCTTGAACGATTTTGCGCCGGTTTGGGTCGTTTTGCACTATTTCGGACCCAAATAGCTCATTTCCTTCGAGAGTTTGACGATATCAGCGACGGTTCAACAATTACAGCCCGATTTGAATCATTTCTCGCTGAAATCGCACTCCCTTGCACGATTTTGCTTTGGTTTGCGTCGTTCGGCACTATATCGTACCCAAATAGCACATTTCCGTCGAGAGTTTGACGATATCAGTGACGGTTTAACAATTACAGCACGATTTGACACATTTTTCGCTGAAAACGCACTCCCTTGCACGATTTTGCTCCGGTTTGTGTTGTTCTGCACTATATCGTACCCAAATAGCACATTTCCGTCGAGAGTTTGACGATATCAGTGACGGTTTAACAATTACAGCCCGATTTGGCACATCTCGCTGAAAACGCACTCCCTTGCACGATTTTGCTCCGGTTTGTGTTGTTCTGCACTATGTCGAACCCAAGTAGCACATCTCCGTCGAGACTTTGACGATATCAGCGACGGTTCAACAATTACAGCCCGACTTGACGCATTTCTCGCTAAAAACGCACTCCCTTGTACGATTTTGCTCCTGTTTCTGTCGTTTTGCACTATTTCGGACCCAAGTAGCACATTTCCGTCGAGAGTTTGACGATGTCAGTGAGCGTTTAACAATTACAGCCCGATTTGACCCATTTCTCGCTGAAAACGCAGTCCCTTGCCCGATTTTGCTCCGGTTTGTGTTGTTCTGCACTATATTGTACCCGAATAGCACATTTCCTTCGAGACTTTGACGATATCAGCGACGGTTCAACAATTACAGCCCGATTTGACCCACTTCTCACTGAAAACGCACTCCCTTGCGCGATTTTGCTCCGGTTTGTGTTGTTCTGCACTATATCGTAACCAAATAGCACATTTCTGCCGAGAGTTTCACGATATCAGTGACGGTTTAACAATTACAGCACGATTTGACGCATTTCCCGCGGAAAACGCACTCCCTCGTACGATATTGGTCCGGTTTTTGTCGCTCCGCACTATGTCGCACCCAAATAGCACATTGCCGTCGTCAGATTGACGATATCAGGGACGGTTTAAGAATTACAGCCCGATTTCACGCATTTCTCGATGAAAACGCACTTCCTTGAACGATATTGCTCCGGTTTGGGTCGTTTTGCACTATTCCGGACCCAAATAGCTCATTTCCTTCGAGAGTTTGACGATATCAGTGACGGTTTAACAGTTACAGCCCGATTTGGTGCATTTCTCGCTGAAAACGCACTCCCTTGTACGATTTTGCTCTCGGTTTGTGTCGTTCTGCACTATATCGTACACAAATAGCACATTTCCGTCGAGAGTTTAACGATATCAGCGACGGTTCAACAATTACAGCCCGATTTGACCCATTTCTCGCTGAAAACGCACTCCCTTGCACGATTTTGCTCCGGTTTGTGTCGTTCTGCACTATATCGTACCCAAATAGCACATTTCCGTCCAGAGTTTGACAATGTCAGTGACCGTTTAACAATTACAGCTCGATTTGACCCATTTCTCGCTGAAGACGCACTCCCTTGCACGATTTTGCTCCGGTTTGTGTCGTTCTGCACTATATCGTACCCAAATAGCACATTTCTGTCGGGAGTGTGACGATATCAGTGACGGTTTAACAATTACAGCCTGATTTGACCCATTTCTCGCTGAAAACGCACTCCCTTGCACGATTTTGCTCCGGTTTGTGTTGTTCTGCACTATGTTGTACCCGAATAGCACATTTCCGTCGAGACTTTGACGATATCAGCGACGGTTCAACAATTACAGCCCGATTTGACCACATTCTCGCTGAAAGCGCACTCCCTTGCCGATTTTGCTTCGGTTTGTGTCGTTCTGCACTATATCGGACCCATATAGCACATTTACGTCGAGAGTTTGCCGATATCAGTGACGGTTTAACAATTACAGCCCGATTTGACCCATTTCTCGCTGAAAACGCACTCCCTTGCACGATATTGCTCCGGTTTGTGTCGTTCTGCACTATATAGCACCCAAATAGCACATCTCGGTCGAGACTTTGACGATATCAGCGACGGTTCCACAATTACAGCCGGATTTGACACATTTCTCGCTGTAAACGCACTTCCTTGCACGATTTAGCTTCGGTTTGTCTCGTTCTGCTCTATATCGGATCCAAATAGGACATTTCCGTCGAGAGTTTGATGATATCAGTGCCGGTTTAACAATTACAGCCCGATATGAACCATTTCTCGCTGAAAACGCACTCCCTTGTACGATTTTGCTCCGGTTTCTGTCGTTTTGCACTATTTCGGACCCAAATAGCACATTTCCGTCCAGAGTTTGACGATATCAGCGACGGTTCAACAATTACAGCCCGATTTGACACATTTCTCGCTGTAAACGCACTTCCTTGAACGATTTTGCGCCGGTTTGGGTCGTTTTGCACTATTTCGGACCCAAATAGCTCATTTCCTTCGAGAGTTTGACGATATCAGCGACGGTTCAACAATTACAGCCCGATTTGAATCATTTCTCGCTGAAATCGCACTCCCTTGCACGATTTTGCTTTGGTTTGCGTCGTTCGGCACTATATCGTACCCAAATAGCACATTTCCGTCGAGAGTTTGACGATATCAGTGACGGTTTAACAATTACAGCACGATTTGACACATTTTTCGCTGAAAACGCACTCCCTTGCACGATTTTGCTCCGGTTTGTGTTGTTCTGCACTATATCGTACCCAAATAGCACATTTCCGTCGAGAGTTTGACGATATCAGTGACGGTTTAACAATTACAGCCCGATTTGGCACATCTCGCTGAAAACGCACTCCCTTGCACGATTTTGCTCCGGTTTGTGTTGTTCTGCACTATGTCGAACCCAAGTAGCACATCTCCGTCGAGACTTTGACGATATCAGCGACGGTTCAACAATTACAGCCCGATTTGACGCATTTCTCGCTAAAAACGCACTCCCTTGTACGATTTTGCTCCTGTTTCTGTCGTTTTGCACTATTTCGGACCCAAGTAGCACATTTCCGTCGAGAGTTTGACGATGTCAGTGAGCGTTTAACAATTACAGCCCGATTTGACCCATTTCTCGCTGAAAACGCAGTCCCTTGCCCGATTTTGCTCCGGTTTGTGTTGTTCTGCACTATATTGTACCCGAATAGCACATTTCCTTCGAGACTTTGACGATATCAGCGACGGTTCAACAATTACAGCCCGATTTGACCCATTTCTCACTGAAAATGCACTCGCTTGCACGATTTTGCTCCGGTTTGTGTTGTTCTGCACTGCATCGTAACCAAATAGCACATTTCTGCCGAGAATTTGACGATATCAGTGACGGTTTAACAATTACAGCCCGATTTGACGCATTTCCCGCTGAAAACGCACTACCTTGCACGATCTTACTACGGTTTGTGTTGTTCTGCACTATATCGTACCCAAATAGCACATTTCTGCCGAGAGTTTCACGATATCAGTGACGGTTTAACAATTACAGCCCGATTTGAACCATTTCTCGCTGAAAACGCACTCCCTTGCACGATTTGGCTCCGGTTTGGGTCGTTCTGCACTATATCAGACCCATATAGCACATTTCCATCGAGAGTGTGACGATATCAGTGACGGTTTAACAATTACAGCCCGATTTGACCCATTTCCCGCTGAAAACGCAACTCCCTTGAACGATTTTGCTCCGGTTTGTGTCGTTCTGCACTATATCGTACCCAAATAGCACATTTCCGTCGAGAGTGTGACGATATCAGTGACGGTTTAACAATTACAGCCCGATTTGACACATTTCTCGCTGTAAACGCACTCCCTTGTACGATTTTGCTTCGGTTTGTGTCGTTCTGCACTATATCGGACCCATATAGCACATTTCCGTGGAGAATTTGCCGATATCAGTGACGGTTTAACAATTACAGCCCGATTTAACACATTTCTCGCTGAAAACGCACTCCCTTGCACGATTTTGCTCCGGATTGTGTTGTTCTGCACTATATCGTACCCCAAT
>NW_027478221.1:65000-67633 GCF_051020975.1 Osmia lignaria lignaria | reverse complement strand
AATTTAACAATCATATTTTTTGCATTCTGTACCGTTGGATCCATTCGTTAAACGCTATTGAACTAACGTCCGTGATGTATAAATGCAGATTTTCGCTCCGTTTAGCCAAAATAACGAACTTTAGGTGCGCTCCGAAATATTTCAAGTCCCAGCGGCGTATTGCTATCGCCTCTTAGAACCGATTAGTCGAAAATTTAACAATCATATTTTTGCATTCTGTACCCGTGGATCCATCGTTAAACGCTATTGAAACTAACGTCCGTGCTGGTATAAATGCAGATTTCGCTCCGTTTAGCCAAAATAACGAACTTTAGGTGCGCTCCGAAATATTTCAAAGTCCCAGCGGCGTATTGCTTCGCCTCTTAGAACCGATTAGTCGAAAATTTTAACAATCATATTTTTTGCATTCTGTACCGTGGATCCATCGTTAAACGCTATTGAACTAACGTCCGTGATGGTATAAATGCAGATTTTCGCTCCGTTTAGCAAAATAACGAACTTTAGGTGCGCTCCGAAATATTTCAAAGTCCCAGCGGCGTATTGCTTCGCCTCTTAGAACCGATTAGTCGAAAATTTTAACAATCATATTTTTGCATTCTGTACCGTGGATCGATCGTTAAACGCTATTGAACTAACGTCCGTGATGGTATAAATGCAGATTTTCGCTCCGTTTAGCCAAAATAACGAACTTTAGGTGCGCTCCGAAATATTTCAAAGTCCCAGCGGCGTATTGCTTCGCCTCTTAGAACCGATTAGTCGAAAATTTTAACAATCATATTTTTGCATTCTGTACCGTGGATCCATCGTTAAACGCTATTAAACTAACGTCCGTGATGGTATAAATGCAGATTTTCGCTCCGTTTAGCCAAAATAACGAACTTTAGGTGCGCTCCGAAATATTTCAAAGTCCCAGCGGCGTATTGCTTCGCCTCTTAGAACCGATTAGTCGAAAATTTTAACAATCATATTTTTGCATTCTGTACCGTGGATCCATCGTTAAACGCTATTAACTAACGTCCGTGATGGTATAAATGCAGATTTTCGCTCCGTTTAGCCAAAATAACGAACTTTAGGTGCGCTCCGAAATATTTCAAGTCCCAGCGGCGTATTGCTTCGCCTCTTAGAACCGATTAGTCGAAAATTTTAACAATCATATTTTTGCATTCTGTACCGTGGATCCATCGTTAAACGCTATTAAACTAACGTCCGTGATGGTATAAATGCAGATTTTCGCTCCGTTTAGCCAAAATAACGAACTTTAGGTGCGCTCCGAAATATTTCAAGTCCAGCGGCGTATTGCTTCGCCTCTTAGAACCGATTAGTCGAAAATTTTAACAATCATATTTTTGCATTCTGTACCGTGGATCCATCGTTAAACGCTATTAAACTAACGTCCGTGATGGTATAAATGCAGATTTTCGCTCCGTTTAGCCAAAATAACGAACTTTAGGTGCGCTCCGAAATATTTCAAAGTCCCAGCGGCGTATTGCTTCGCCTCTTAGAACCGATTAGTCGAAAATTTTAACAATCATATTTTTGCATTCTGTACCGTGGATCGATCGTTAAACGCTATTGAACTAACGTCCGTGATGGTATAAATGCAGATTTTCGCTCCGTTTAGCCAAAATAACGAACTTTAGGTGCGCTCCGAAATATTTCAAAGTCCCAGCGGCGTATTGCTTCGCCTCTTAGAACCGATTAGTCGAAAATTTTAACAATCATATTTTGCATTCTGTACCGTGGATCGATCGTTAAACGCTATTGAACTAACGTCCGTGATGGTATAAATGCAGATTTTCGCTCCGTTTAGCCAAAATAACGAACTTTAGGTGCGCTCCGAAATATTTCAAAGTCCCAGCGGCGTATTGCTTCGCCTCTTAGAACCGATTAGTCGAAAATTTTAACAATCATATTTTTGCATTCTGTACCGTGGATCCATCGTTAAACGCTATTAAACTAACGTCCGTGATGGTATAAATGCAGATTTTCGCTCCGTTTAGCCAAAATAACGAACTTTAGGTGCGCTCCGAAATATTTCAAAGTCCCAGCGGCGTATTGCTTCGCCTCTTAGAACCGATTAGTCGAAAATTTTAACAATCATATTTTTGCATTCTGTACCGTGGATCGATCGTTAAACGCTATTGAACTAACGTCCGTGATGGTATAAATGCAGATTTTCGCTCCGTTTAGCCAAAATAACGAACTTTAGGTGCGCTCCGAAATATTTCAAAGTCCCAGCCGCGTATTGCTTTGCCCCGAAATTTTTCAAAGTTCCAGCGGCGTGTTGCTTTCAAAGTGCCTCCCTCTAAATACCGATCGGCAGGCCGCTAGGTCGGCGACGCACGGGCTTACGCCCAGGCGTATACGGGGGCAAATCGCCGTGAGAGCGTGCGATTTTGACTTTCGCAATAAGATAGTCTCCTTTATGAAAAGGAGCGTACACGTCTCCCAAAAAAAAAAACAGTTTCATGACGATCAATGTAGTTCTTGATCGAAATGTATCATAGGACGAAGATTTTATCGAAAAGTACGAACTTTGGCGACGCATCGAAATTTTTCAAAGTTCCAACGGCGTGTTGCTTTCAAAGTGCCTCCCTCTAAATACCGATCGGCAGGCCGCTAGGTCGGCGACG
>NW_027478221.1:45000-50000 GCF_051020975.1 Osmia lignaria lignaria | reverse complement strand
TGCATTTTCTTACGACAAAACATTAACAAATACGAGACTATAACAATATAAAACTACATATGTAATTTAATTAATCAAAATTAATAATTTTTTTTGATTTTTCAGTGATCCAGAACCGATAAGTCGAAAATTTTAACAATCATATTTTTGCATTCTGTACCGTGGATCCATCGTTAAACGCTATTAAACTAACGTCCGTGATGGTATAAATGCAGATTTTCGCTCCGTTTAGCCAAAATAACGAACTTTAGGTGCGCTCCGAAATATTTCAAAGTCCCAGCGGCGTATTGCTTCGCCTCTTAGAACCGATTAGTCGAAAATTTTAACAATCATATTTTTGCATTCTGTACCGTGGATCGATCGTTAAACGCTATTGAACTAACGTCCGTGATGGTATAAATGCAGATTTTCGCTCCGTTTAGCCAAAATAACGAACTTTAGGTGCGCTCCGAAATATTTCAAAGTCCCAGCGGCGTATTGCTTCGCCTCTTAGAACCGATTAGTCGAAAATTTTAACAATCATATTTTTGCATTCTGTACCGTGGATCCATCGTTAAACGCTATTAAACTAACGTCCGTGATGGTATAAATGCAGATTTTCGCTCCGTTTAGCCAAAATAACGAACTTTAGGTGCGCTCCGAAATATTTCAAAGTCCCAGCGGCGTATTGCTTCGCCTCTTAGAACCGATTAGTCGAAAATTTTAACAATCATATTTTTGCATTCTGTACCGTGGATCCATCGTTAAACGCTATTAAACTAACGTCCGTGATGGTATAAATGCAGATTTTCGCTCCGTTTAGCCAAAATAACGAACTTTAGGTGCGCTCCGAAATATTTCAAAGTCCCAGCGGCGTATTGCTTCGCCTCTTAGAACCGATTAGTCGAAAATTTTAACAATCATATTTTTGCATTCTGTACCGTGGATCCATCGTTAAACGCTATTAAACTAACGTCCGTGATGGTATAAATGCAGATTTTCGCTCCGTTTAGCCAAAATAACGAACTTTAGGTGCGCTCCGAAATATTTCAAAGTCCCAGCGGCGTATTGCTTCGCCTCTTAGAACCGATTAGTCGAAAATTTTAACAATCATATTTTTGCATTCTGTACCGTGGATCGATCGTTAAACGCTATTGAACTAACGTCCGTGATGGTATAAATGCAGATTTTCGCTCCGTTTAGCCAAAATAACGAACTTTAGGTGCGCTCCGAAATATTTCAAAGTCCCAGCGACGTATTGCTTCGCCTCTTAGAACCGATTAGTCGAAAATTTTAACAATCATATTTTTGCATTCTGTACCGTGGATCCATCGTTAAACGCTATTAAACTAACGTCCGTGATGGTATAAATGCAGATTTTCGCTCCGTTTAGCCAAAATAACGAACTTTAGGTGCGCTCCGAAATATTTCAAAGTCCCAGCGGCGTATTGCTTCGCCTCTTAGAACCGATTAGTCGAAAATTTTAACAATCATATTTTTGCATTCTGTACCGTGGATCGATCGTTAAACGCTATTGAACTAACGTCCGTGATGGTATAAATGCAGATTTTCGCTCCGTTTAGCCAAAATAACGAACTTTAGGTGCGCTCCGAAATATTTCAAAGTCCCAGCGACGTATTGCTTCGCCTCTTAGAACCGATTAGTCGAAAATTTTAACAATCATATTTTTGCATTCTGTACCGTGGATCCATCGTTAAACGCTATTAAACTAACGTCCGTGATGGTATAAATGCAGATTTTCGCTCCGTTTAGCCAAAATAACGAACTTTAGGTGCGCTCCGAAATATTTCAAAGTCCCAGCGGCGTATTGCTTCGCCTCTTAGAACCGATTAGTCGAAAATTTTAACAATCATATTTTTGCATTCTGTACCGTGGATCCATCGTTAAACGCTATTAAACTAACGTCCGTGATGGTATAAATGCAGATTTTCGCTCCGTTTAGCCAAAATAACGAACTTTAGGTGCGCTCCGAAATATTTCAAAGTCCCAGCGGCGTATTGCTTCGCCTCTTAGAACCGATTAGTCGAAAATTTTAACAATCATATTTTTGCATTCTGTACCGTGGATCCATCGTTAAACGCTATTAAACTAACGTCCGTGATGGTATAAATGCAGATTTTCGCTCCGTTTAGCCAAAATAACGAACTTTAGGTGCGCTCCGAAATATTTCAAAGTCCCAGCGGCGTATTGCTTCGCCTCTTAGAACCGATTAGTCGAAAATTTTAACAATCATATTTTTGCATTCTGTACCGTGGATCCATCGTTAAACGCTATTAAACTAACGTCCGTGATGGTATAAATGCAGATTTTCGCTCCGTTTAGCCAAAATAACGAACTTTAGGTGCGCTCCGAAATATTTCAAAGTCCCAGCGGCGTATTGCTTCGCCTCTTAGAACCGATTAGTCGAAAATTTTAACAATCATATTTTTGCATTCTGTACCGTGGATCCATCGTTAAACGCTATTAAACTAACGTCCGTGATGGTATAAATGCAGATTTTCGCTCCGTTTAGCCAAAATAACGAACTTTAGGTGCGCTCCGAAATATTTCAAAGTCCCAGCGGCGTATTGCTTCGCCTCTTAGAACCGATTAGTCGAAAATTTTAACAATCATATTTTTGCATTCTGTACCGTGGATCCATCGTTAAACGCTATTGAACTAACGTCCGTGATGGTATAAATGCAGATTTTCGCTCCGTTTAGCCAAAATAACGAACTTTAGGTGCGCTCCGAAATATTTCAAAGTCCCAGCGGCGTATTGCTTCGCCTCTTAGAACCGATTAGTCGAAAATTTTAACAATCATATTTTTGCATTCTGTACCGTGGATCGATCGTTAAACGCTATTGAACTAACGTCCGTGATGGTATAAATGCAGATTTTCGCTCCGTTTAGCCAAAATAACGAACTTTAGGTGCGCTCCGAAATATTTCAAAGTCCCAGCGGCGTATTGCTTCGCCTCTTAGAACCGATTAGTCGAAAATTTTAACAATCATATTTTTGCATTCTGTACCGTGGATCCATCGTTAAACGCTATTAAACTAACGTCCGTGATGGTATAAATGCAGATTTTCGCTCCGTTTAGCCAAAATAACGAACTTTAGGTGCGCTCCGAAATATTTCAAAGTCCCAGCGGCGTATTGCTTCGCCTCTTAGAACCGATTAGTCGAAAATTTTAACAATCATATTTTTGCATTCTGTACCGTGGATCGATCGTTAAACGCTATTGAACTAACGTCCGTGATGGTATAAATGCAGATTTTCGCTCCGTTTAGCCAAAATAACGAACTTTAGGTGCGCTCCGAAATATTTCAAAGTCCCAGCGGCGTATTGCTTCGCCTCTTAGAACCGATTAGTCGAAAATTTTAACAATCATATTTTTGCATTCTGTACCGTGGATCCATCGTTAAACGCTATTAAACTAACGTCCGTGATGGTATAAATGCAGATTTTCGCTCCGTTTAGCCAAAATAACGAACTTTAGGTGCGCTCCGAAATATTTCAAAGTCCCAGCGGCGTATTGCTTCGCCTCTTAGAACCGATTAGTCGAAAATTTTAACAATCATATTTTTGCATTCTGTACCGTGGATCCATCGTTAAACGCTATTAAACTAACGTCCGTGATGGTATAAATGCAGATTTTCGCTCCGTTTAGCCAAAATAACGAACTTTAGGTGCGCTCCGAAATATTTCAAAGTCCCAGCGGCGTATTGCTTCGCCTCTTAGAACCGATTAGTCGAAAATTTTAACAATCATATTTTTGCATTCTGTACCGTGGATCCATCGTTAAACGCTATTGAACTAACGTCCGTGATGGTATAAATGCAGATTTTCGCTCCGTTTAGCCAAAATAACGAACTTTAGGTGCGCTCCGAAATATTTCAAAGTCCCAGCGGCGTATTGCTTCGCCTCTTAGAACCGATTAGTCGAAAATTTTAACAATCATATTTTTGCATTCTGTACCGTGGATCCATCGTTAAACGCTATTAAACTAACGTCCGTGATGGTATAAATGCAGATTTTCGCTCCGTTTAGCCAAAATAACGAACTTTAGGTGCGCTCCGAAATATTTCAAAGTCCCAGCGGCGTATTGCTTCGCCTCTTAGAACCGATTAGTCGAAAATTTTAACAATCATATTTTTGCATTCTGTACCGTGGATCGATCGTTAAACGCTATTGAACTAACGTCCGTGATGGTATAAATGCAGATTTTCGCTCCGTTTAGCCAAAATAACGAACTTTAGGTGCGCTCCGAAATATTTCAAAGTCCCAGCGGCGTATTGCTTCGCCTCTTAGAACCGATTAGTCGAAAATTTTAACAATCATATTTTTGCATTCTGTACCGTGGATCGATCGTTAAACGCTATTGAACTAACGTCCGTGATGGTATAAATGCAGATTTTCGCTCCGTTTAGCCAAAATAACGAACTTTAGGTGCGCTCCGAAATATTTCAAAGTCCCAGCGGCGTATTGCTTCGCCTCTTAGAACCGATTAGTCGAAAATTTTAACAATCATATTTTTGCATTCTGTACCGTGGATCCATCGTTAAACGCTATTAAACTAACGTCCGTGATGGTATAAATGCAGATTTTCGCTCCGTTTAGCCAAAATAACGAACTTTAGGTGCGCTCCGAAATATTTCAAAGTCCCAGCGGCGTATTGCTTCGCCTCTTAGAACCGATTAGTCGAAAATTTTAACAATCATATTTTTGCATTCTGTACCGTGGATCGATCGTTAAACGCTATTGAACTAACGTCCGTGATGGTATAAATGCAGATTTTCGCTCCGTTTAGCCAAAATAACGAACTTTAGGTGCGCTCCGAAATATTTCAAAGTCCCAGCCGCGTATTGCTTTGCCCCGAAATTTTTCAAAGTTCCAGCGGCGTGTTGCTTTCAAAGTGCCTCCCTCTAAATACCGATCGGCAGGCCGCTAGGTCGGCGACGCACGGGCTTACGCCCAGGCGTATACGGGGGCAAATCGCCGTGAGAGCGTGCGATTTT
>NW_027478221.1:27500-32500 GCF_051020975.1 Osmia lignaria lignaria | reverse complement strand
TCCTATAAATACCGAACGGCCGGCCGCTAGGTCGGCGACGCATGGGCTTACGCCCAGGCGTATGCCTGTGCAAACCGCCGTGAGAGCGTACCATCCCGCCGGCACGGTAAAACTTAGACTGAAAATATCGTCGAACATATCCTTTCATTTTATAACGTTCTATACATGAAAATTAATAAATTAACATGCAGGACATAATAAATTCACATTCTCATGTAAATCATGGGTTTAATTAATATTTTAAAAAATTTTAAAACCGCCCAGAACCGATGAGATGAAAATATTAAAACGATATTTTTGCATTTTCTTACGGTAAAACATTAACAAATAAGCGACTATAGCAATATAAAACTCCATTTGTAATTTAATTAATCAAAATTAATATTTTTTTTTGATTTTTCAGCGATCCAGAACCGATGAGACGAAAACATTAAAACGATATTTTTGCATTTTCTTACGACAAAACATTAACAAATACGAGACTATAACAATATAAAACTACATATGTAATTTAATTAATCAAAATTAATAATTTTTTTTGATTTTTCAGTGATCCAGAACCGATAAGTCGAAAATTTTAACAATCATATTTTTGCATTCTGTACCGTGGATCCATCGTTAAACGCTATTAAACTAACGTCCGTGATGGTATAAATGCAGATTTTCGCTCCGTTTAGCCAAAATAACGAACTTTAGGTGCGCTCCGAAATATTTCAAAGTCCCAGCGGCGTATTGCTTCGCCTCTTAGAACCGATTAGTCGAAAATTTTAACAATCATATTTTTGCATTCTGTACCGTGGATCGATCGTTAAACGCTATTGAACTAACGTCCGTGATGGTATAAATGCAGATTTTCGCTCCGTTTAGCCAAAATAACGAACTTTAGGTGCGCTCCGAAATATTTCAAAGTCCCAGCGGCGTATTGCTTCGCCTCTTAGAACCGATTAGTCGAAAATTTTAACAATCATATTTTTGCATTCTGTACCGTGGATCCATCGTTAAACGCTATTAAACTAACGTCCGTGATGGTATAAATGCAGATTTTCGCTCCGTTTAGCCAAAATAACGAACTTTAGGTGCGCTCCGAAATATTTCAAAGTCCCAGCGGCGTATTGCTTCGCCTCTTAGAACCGATTAGTCGAAAATTTTAACAATCATATTTTTGCATTCTGTACCGTGGATCCATCGTTAAACGCTATTAAACTAACGTCCGTGATGGTATAAATGCAGATTTTCGCTCCGTTTAGCCAAAATAACGAACTTTAGGTGCGCTCCGAAATATTTCAAAGTCCCAGCGGCGTATTGCTTCGCCTCTTAGAACCGATTAGTCGAAAATTTTAACAATCATATTTTTGCATTCTGTACCGTGGATCCATCGTTAAACGCTATTAAACTAACGTCCGTGATGGTATAAATGCAGATTTTCGCTCCGTTTAGCCAAAATAACGAACTTTAGGTGCGCTCCGAAATATTTCAAAGTCCCAGCGGCGTATTGCTTCGCCTCTTAGAACCGATTAGTCGAAAATTTTAACAATCATATTTTTGCATTCTGTACCGTGGATCGATCGTTAAACGCTATTGAACTAACGTCCGTGATGGTATAAATGCAGATTTTCGCTCCGTTTAGCCAAAATAACGAACTTTAGGTGCGCTCCGAAATATTTCAAAGTCCCAGCGACGTATTGCTTCGCCTCTTAGAACCGATTAGTCGAAAATTTTAACAATCATATTTTTGCATTCTGTACCGTGGATCCATCGTTAAACGCTATTAAACTAACGTCCGTGATGGTATAAATGCAGATTTTCGCTCCGTTTAGCCAAAATAACGAACTTTAGGTGCGCTCCGAAATATTTCAAAGTCCCAGCGGCGTATTGCTTCGCCTCTTAGAACCGATTAGTCGAAAATTTTAACAATCATATTTTTGCATTCTGTACCGTGGATCGATCGTTAAACGCTATTGAACTAACGTCCGTGATGGTATAAATGCAGATTTTCGCTCCGTTTAGCCAAAATAACGAACTTTAGGTGCGCTCCGAAATATTTCAAAGTCCCAGCGACGTATTGCTTCGCCTCTTAGAACCGATTAGTCGAAAATTTTAACAATCATATTTTTGCATTCTGTACCGTGGATCCATCGTTAAACGCTATTAAACTAACGTCCGTGATGGTATAAATGCAGATTTTCGCTCCGTTTAGCCAAAATAACGAACTTTAGGTGCGCTCCGAAATATTTCAAAGTCCCAGCGGCGTATTGCTTCGCCTCTTAGAACCGATTAGTCGAAAATTTTAACAATCATATTTTTGCATTCTGTACCGTGGATCCATCGTTAAACGCTATTAAACTAACGTCCGTGATGGTATAAATGCAGATTTTCGCTCCGTTTAGCCAAAATAACGAACTTTAGGTGCGCTCCGAAATATTTCAAAGTCCCAGCGGCGTATTGCTTCGCCTCTTAGAACCGATTAGTCGAAAATTTTAACAATCATATTTTTGCATTCTGTACCGTGGATCCATCGTTAAACGCTATTAAACTAACGTCCGTGATGGTATAAATGCAGATTTTCGCTCCGTTTAGCCAAAATAACGAACTTTAGGTGCGCTCCGAAATATTTCAAAGTCCCAGCGGCGTATTGCTTCGCCTCTTAGAACCGATTAGTCGAAAATTTTAACAATCATATTTTTGCATTCTGTACCGTGGATCCATCGTTAAACGCTATTAAACTAACGTCCGTGATGGTATAAATGCAGATTTTCGCTCCGTTTAGCCAAAATAACGAACTTTAGGTGCGCTCCGAAATATTTCAAAGTCCCAGCGGCGTATTGCTTCGCCTCTTAGAACCGATTAGTCGAAAATTTTAACAATCATATTTTTGCATTCTGTACCGTGGATCCATCGTTAAACGCTATTAAACTAACGTCCGTGATGGTATAAATGCAGATTTTCGCTCCGTTTAGCCAAAATAACGAACTTTAGGTGCGCTCCGAAATATTTCAAAGTCCCAGCGGCGTATTGCTTCGCCTCTTAGAACCGATTAGTCGAAAATTTTAACAATCATATTTTTGCATTCTGTACCGTGGATCCATCGTTAAACGCTATTGAACTAACGTCCGTGATGGTATAAATGCAGATTTTCGCTCCGTTTAGCCAAAATAACGAACTTTAGGTGCGCTCCGAAATATTTCAAAGTCCCAGCGGCGTATTGCTTCGCCTCTTAGAACCGATTAGTCGAAAATTTTAACAATCATATTTTTGCATTCTGTACCGTGGATCCATCGTTAAACGCTATTAAACTAACGTCCGTGATGGTATAAATGCAGATTTTCGCTCCGTTTAGCCAAAATAACGAACTTTAGGTGCGCTCCGAAATATTTCAAAGTCCCAGCGGCGTATTGCTTCGCCTCTTAGAACCGATTAGTCGAAAATTTTAACAATCATATTTTTGCATTCTGTACCGTGGATCCATCGTTAAACGCTATTAAACTAACGTCCGTGATGGTATAAATGCAGATTTTCGCTCCGTTTAGCCAAAATAACGAACTTTAGGTGCGCTCCGAAATATTTCAAAGTCCCAGCGGCGTATTGCTTCGCCTCTTAGAACCGATTAGTCGAAAATTTTAACAATCATATTTTTGCATTCTGTACCGTGGATCCATCGTTAAACGCTATTGAACTAACGTCCGTGATGGTATAAATGCAGATTTTCGCTCCGTTTAGCCAAAATAACGAACTTTAGGTGCGCTCCGAAATATTTCAAAGTCCCAGCGGCGTATTGCTTCGCCTCTTAGAACCGATTAGTCGAAAATTTTAACAATCATATTTTTGCATTCTGTACCGTGGATCGATCGTTAAACGCTATTGAACTAACGTCCGTGATGGTATAAATGCAGATTTTCGCTCCGTTTAGCCAAAATAACGAACTTTAGGTGCGCTCCGAAATATTTCAAAGTCCCAGCGGCGTATTGCTTCGCCTCTTAGAACCGATTAGTCGAAAATTTTAACAATCATATTTTTGCATTCTGTACCGTGGATCCATCGTTAAACGCTATTAAACTAACGTCCGTGATGGTATAAATGCAGATTTTCGCTCCGTTTAGCCAAAATAACGAACTTTAGGTGCGCTCCGAAATATTTCAAAGTCCCAGCGGCGTATTGCTTCGCCTCTTAGAACCGATTAGTCGAAAATTTTAACAATCATATTTTTGCATTCTGTACCGTGGATCGATCGTTAAACGCTATTGAACTAACGTCCGTGATGGTATAAATGCAGATTTTCGCTCCGTTTAGCCAAAATAACGAACTTTAGGTGCGCTCCGAAATATTTCAAAGTCCCAGCGGCGTATTGCTTCGCCTCTTAGAACCGATTAGTCGAAAATTTTAACAATCATATTTTTGCATTCTGTACCGTGGATCCATCGTTAAACGCTATTAAACTAACGTCCGTGATGGTATAAATGCAGATTTTCGCTCCGTTTAGCCAAAATAACGAACTTTAGGTGCGCTCCGAAATATTTCAAAGTCCCAGCGGCGTATTGCTTCGCCTCTTAGAACCGATTAGTCGAAAATTTTAACAATCATATTTTTGCATTCTGTACCGTGGATCCATCGTTAAACGCTATTAAACTAACGTCCGTGATGGTATAAATGCAGATTTTCGCTCCGTTTAGCCAAAATAACGAACTTTAGGTGCGCTCCGAAATATTTCAAAGTCCCAGCGGCGTATTGCTTCGCCTCTTAGAACCGATTAGTCGAAAATTTTAACAATCATATTTTTGCATTCTGTACCGTGGATCCATCGTTAAACGCTATTGAACTAACGTCCGTGATGGTATAAATGCAGATTTTCGCTCCGTTTAGCCAAAATAACGAACTTTAGGTGCGCTCCGAAATATTTCAAAGTCCCAGCGGCGTATTGCTTCGCCTCTTAGAACCGATTAGTCGAAAATTTTAACAATCATATTTTTGCATTCTGTACCGTGGATCCATCGTTAAACGCTATT
>NW_027478221.1:17500-20000 GCF_051020975.1 Osmia lignaria lignaria | reverse complement strand
TTTTATCTTGGAGCGGAGCGTTCCTTTACTCGTTAGATTTGTCTTGTCGCGTGTGTATTCGCTTTTTCGACGCTTTTTAACCATTTAACTTGTTTAGCGAAGCTAAACGCACAGACAGACAAAAAAAAAGGAACAGCATCGCGCGTCAAACAGCGACGACCCATCTGAAGCGATCTTTCATTTATACACCGTTTGTAAACAGAGAGATGTATAAAGCGCGGGGAATCATTCGAAACCCTGGGGCTATTCGAGCTTGCATTTCAGCAAATTATCATCTCAAACATTTCACTCGTTTGCTTTTTCTAAATTTATAGGAGAGCTTCTTTCGTTTATTTTTGACACACCTTTCGTAAATATCGTTTCTGGCAACGTCGGGAGCGTGGATTTCTACAAGTGAACAATCGCGCCGATCCGATAACTTCCAGCAGGATGGAGAATCTTTATAGATTATCTTCCGAGAACTCGGTGCTTTCACGGGCGGTCGTTTATAAATTTTAACGAACGACTCGCGCGCCGTGACGCACTTGCGCTAGTTCGAAGAGATATTTCGAAATTTGTTTTTCTCCTTTAACGGCCTGCATTTAGTGTATCGGTTGCGATTTTCGTCACATCGTTTCCACGACAAACGCCGACGAACTGCCCAACTATCGCTCGTACGTTGCGACTCTTTCTTTGTTTATCGTTCATTCATTCTTTCAATTTCGTTCGATAATCCCGCTCCGAAACGTTCTACTTTCGTTGAACGACGGCGAGATGTTTAGAAAGAAATGAATTACTCTTTTTTCGAGAAGCAAACGCAAGCAGTCTTTTGTTAAGAAAACGACCCTCAGCCAGGCGTGGTCCAGGAATTGTATCCGTGGACCGCAATGTGCGTTCGAAATGTCGATGTTCATGTGTCCTGCAGTTCACACGTTGACGCGCAATTAGCTGCGTTCTTCATCGACCCACGAGCCAAGTGATCCACCGTTCAGGGTAATCGTAAAATTTTGTATTTCAAACTCTTTAGATCTTTAGAGTGTTATTTTCATTATTAACACGCATCACATTCGATACCCACATCACTCTCCCACCCGGCGCGTGCGGGAGAGCGAATTCGGGCGTCGCCAACGTATTTGTTTGTTTGTTTGTTCGATCGTTGACGACACGATCGCGTCCAAGGACGGAAACCGTCGGAGAAACGCCCAGTGGCACGCTCCTCTCGACGGTCGGGCGTAAAGTACATTTAAAAACCTTGAAAAGTACGAACGCACACAAGGAATGCGAGCGCGCGTCCTGTCGCTGAATCGTGGGTTGCGAGATTCGAACAGACACACGGCCGGCGACGATCGGTCTAACTAATGGACACATAGTTTTTCAAAGACTCGCTATCGTCGCTTCTCAGCCGGTCCGTAAACAACACACATCGATCAGGCGGACGCACGAATCTTACCACGGTGCGTGTTTCGTAGATTCCAGGTTACCCGCAAGTACCTCTCTCTCCCTCTCGAAAGAGGAATCTCGATCCGTCCTTTTTGGACAATGGAGAAATCTTTTTATCGCAACACGGATGGCAAAGAAACAACCAAAGCGTAGGAGCGTGGGGACGAGAGCGACGAAAAGAACGTCGCGAAAACAAAGTTTCGACGGTTGCTCGTTCTAATACATCGTAGTTTCAACTCTCTCAGTTTTAACCACTCCTAGACGCTTCGTAAACTTTTAACAATTCTTCGCCTCCGCGAGTTTCATTTCGAATAGAGCGAACGCAACACGGACCAAAAAAACTCCGGTGATGCCAGATCATTTAGCAAAGATCAGACGGCGGGTCATCTGTATTCCTTTTCTCTCTTTTTTATATCTTTCCATTTAACTAGGGTGTCGCAACGACGGGTACATTTATATATTTATATATATTGTATTTCAATTTTAATGATCCTTCACTTTCGGTTTGTAATAATATGATCCTTCTTTCATTTCGATCCTTCATATTGTAGGTTAACCAACAGAAGTTTGTTTTTTTACGACTTGTATTTTTGTGGTTTGTTTGTTTGTTTCTTACGACTTGTTTGTACCCGATCAAGTAGACGACGACCCATAAGTATAAGTTAGAGAGATAAAGGTCGAGAGACCTCACGCAAGCGTCTTTTACTTCCATTCACATCAGCCAGAGAGAAATGGTCCGGCGTCGTGCTCTTTGGCGCCGTTGGTCGCACAGTTTTTTTGCCGGCGGTTCCGAACGGACGGGAGAAACGCGATGAGTAATCAAAGCGACCTCCGCACGTAACCGTGTCGGTGTAATTTTACCGCATCGCAGCGTTTTGGTATTTGTTTCTTATTGGCTCGAACCCGAGATTTATGTGTTTTGTGTCATGTATATGGTATTATTTATTATATCTTTCTCGTTTTGTATAATTTTTGGTCCGAGCTCAATAAACTTTTATATCGCTTTATCAATGATCCATTCAGTTAGGTTTTCTCTTGTATTTTTAATTTGTTAATGATCCTTCCGCAGGTTCACCTACGG
>NW_027478221.1:10000-15000 GCF_051020975.1 Osmia lignaria lignaria | reverse complement strand
GGACTTTTGTGTATTTTATACTTTAAATATTTCCAAACAGTCTCCCTTCTAAAAGTGATAGAACGAATTTTCGTCTAACACTACTTTCTTGGTTCAAAAAATTTATACAATCTTATAACTTTTTCAGTTTTAACAAATTTTGGTTACAGACAGTTGATGCTCAGTTTGTACAAGTATCCAACATTTATAAGTGCATACAGGTCACCAGCCTTATATTACAAGGCTCACCACATATGGGGCCATTCGGTCTTAGACACCGACCCGTGGTAATGCTGTGTGGAGATTAATAATAATCCGCACGGAAAAACCGGAACGAGAATAGTCGAGAAAGTATATTCTCGAGGAGCGGTAGACTGCTTTTCAACCGAAGTCATAAAAGAGCCACACGCTCGAAGCTACTCCCGACCGGTCCGAGCGAACCGAAAGTGCCTTCCTATAAAATACCGAACGGCCGGCCGCTAGGTCGGCGACGCATGGGCTTACGCCCAGGCGTATGCCTGTGCAAACCGCCGTGAGAGCGTACCATCCCGCCGGCACGGTAAAACTAGACTGAAAATATCGTCGAACATATCCTTTCATTTTATAACGTTCTATACATGAAAATTAATAAATTAACATGCAGGACATAATAAATTCACATTCTCATGTAAATCATGGGTTTAATTAATATTTTAAAAAATTTTAAAACCGCCCAGAACCGATGAGATGAAAATATTAAAACGATATTTTTGCATTTTCTTACGGTAAAACATTAACAAATAAGCGACTATAGCAATATAAAACTCCATTTGTAATTTAATTAATCAAAATTAATATTTTTTTTTGATTTTTTCAGCGATCCAGAACCGATGAGACGAAAACATTAAAACGATATTTTTGCATTTTCTTACGACAAAACATTAACAAATACGAGACTATAACAATATAAAACTACATATGTAATTTAATTAATCAAAATTAATAATTTTTTTTGATTTTTCAGTGATCCAGAACCGATAAGTCGAAAATTTTAACAATCATATTTTTGCATTCTGTACGTGGATCCATCGTTAAACGCTATTAAACTAACGTCCGTGATGGTATAAATGCAGATTTTTCGCTCCGTTTAGCCAAAATAACGAACTTTAGGTGCGCTCCGAAATATTTCAAAGTCCCAGCGGCGTATTGCTTCGCCTCTTAGAACCGATTAGTCGAAAATTTTAACAATCATATTTTTGCATTCTGTACCGTGGATCGATCGTTAAACGCTATTGAACTAACGTCCGTGATGGTATAAAATGCAGATTTTCGCTCCGTTTAGCCAAAATAACGAACTTTAGGTGCGCTCCGAAATATTTCAAAGTCCCAGCGGCGTATTGCTTCGCCTCTTAGAACCGATTAGTCGAAATTTTAACAATCATATTTTTGCATTCTGTACCGTGGATCCATCGTTAAACGCTATTAAACTAACGTCCGTGATGGTATAAATGCAGATTTTCGCTCCGTTTAGCCAAAATAACGAACTTTAGGTGCGCTCCGAAATATTTCAAAGTCCCAGCGGCGTATTGCTTCGCCTCTTAGAACCGATTAGTCGAAAATTTTAACAATCATATTTTTGCATTCTGTACCGTGGATCCATCGTTAAACGCTATTAAACTAACGTCCGTGATGGTATAAATGCAGATTTTCGCTCCGTTTAGCCAAAATAACGAACTTTAGGTGCGCTCCGAAATATTTCAAAGTCCCAGCGGCGTATTGCTTCGCCTCTTAGAACCGATTAGTCGAAAATTTTAACAATCATATTTTTGCATTCTGTACCGTGGATCCATCGTTAAACGCTATTAAACTAACGTCCGTGATGGTATAAATGCAGATTTTCGCTCCGTTTAGCCAAAATAACGAACTTTAGTGCGCTCCGAAATATTTCAAAGTCCCAGCGGCGTATTGCTTCGCCTCTTAGAACCGATTAGTCGAAAATTTTAACAATCATATTTTTGCATTCTGTACCGTGGATCGATCGTTAAACGCTATTGAACTAACGTCCGTGATGGTATAAATGCAGATTTTCGCTCCGTTTAGCCAAAATAACGAACTTTAGGTGCGCTCCGAAATATTTCAAAGTCCCAGCGACGTATTGCTTCGCCTCTTAGAACCGATTAGTCGAAAATTTTAACAATCATATTTTTGCATTCTGTACCGTGGATCCATCGTTAAACGCTATTAAACTAACGTCCGTGATGGTATAAATGCAGATTTTCGCTCCGTTTAGCCAAAATAACGAACTTTAGGTGCGCTCCGAAATATTTCAAAGTCCCAGCGGCGTATTGCTTCGCCTCTTAGAACCGATTAGTCGAAAATTTTAACAATCATATTTTTGCATTCTGTACCGTGGATCGATCGTTAAACGCTATTGAACTAACGTCCGTGATGGTATAAATGCAGATTTTCGCTCCGTTTAGCCAAAATAACGAACTTTAGGTGCGCTCCGAAATATTTCAAAGTCCCAGCGACGTATTGCTTCGCCTCTTAGAACCGATTAGTCGAAAATTTTAACAATCATATTTTTGCATTCTGTACCGTGGATCCATCGTTAAACGCTATTAAACTAACGTCCGTGATGGTATAAATGCAGATTTTCGCTCCGTTTAGCCAAAATAACGAACTTTAGGTGCGCTCCGAAATATTTCAAAGTCCCAGCGGCGTATTGCTTCGCCTCTTAGAACCGATTAGTCGAAAATTTTAACAATCATATTTTTGCATTCTGTACCGTGGATCCATCGTTAAACGCTATTAAACTAACGTCCGTGATGGTATAAATGCAGATTTTCGCTCCGTTTAGCCAAAATAACGAACTTTAGGTGCGCTCCGAAATATTTCAAAGTCCCAGCGGCGTATTGCTTCGCCTCTTAGAACCGATTAGTCGAAAATTTTAACAATCATATTTTTGCATTCTGTACCGTGGATCCATCGTTAAACGCTATTAAACTAACGTCCGTGATGGTATAAATGCAGATTTTCGCTCCGTTTAGCCAAAATAACGAACTTTAGGTGCGCTCCGAAATATTTCAAAGTCCCAGCGGCGTATTGCTTCGCCTCTTAGAACCGATTAGTCGAAAATTTTAACAATCATATTTTTGCATTCTGTACCGTGGATCCATCGTTTAAACGCTATTAAACTAACGTCCGTGATGTTATAAATGCAGATTTTCGCTCCGTTTAGCCAAAATAACGAACTTTAGGTGTCGCTCCGAAATATTTCAAAGTCCCAGCGGCGTATTGCTTCGCCTCTTAGAACCGATTAGTCGAAAATTTTAACAATCATATTTTTGCATTCTGTACCGTGGATCCATCGTTAAACGCTATTGAACTAACGTCCGTGATGGTATAAATGCAGATTTTCGCTCCGTTTAGCCAAAATAACGAACTTTAGGTGCGCTCCGAAATATTTCAAAGTCCCAGCGGCGTATTGCTTCGCCTCTTAGAACCGATTAGTCGAAAATTTTAACAATCATATTTTTGCATTCTGTACCGTGGATCCATCGTTAAACGCTATTAAACTAACGTCCGTGATGGTATAAATGCAGATTTTCGCTCCGTTTAGCCAAAATAACGAACTTTAGGCTGCGCTCCGAAATATTTCAAAGTCCCAGCGGCGTATTGCTTCGCCCTCTTAGAACCGATTAGTCGAAAATTTTAACAATCATATTTTTGCATTCTGTACCGTGGATCATCGTTAAACGCTATTAAACTAACGTCCGTGATGGTAGAAGAATGCAGATTTTCGCTCCGTTTAGCCAAAATAACGAACTTAGGTGCGCTCCGAAATATTTCAAAGTCCCAGCGGCGTATTGCTTCGCCTCTTAGAACCGATAGTCGAAAATTTTAACAATCATATTTTTGCATTCTGTACCGTGGATCCATCGTTAAACGCTATTGAACTAACGTCCGTGATGGTATAAATGCAGATTTTCGCTCCGTTTAGCCAAAATAACGAACTTTAGGTGCGCTCCGAAATATTTCAAAGTCCCAGCGGCGTATTGCTTCGCCTCTTAGAACCGATTAGTCGAAAATTTTAACAATCATATTTTTGCATTCTGTACCGTGGATCGATCGTTAACGCTATTGAACTAACGTCCGTGATGGTATAAATGCAGATTTTCGCTCCGTTTAGCCAAAATAACGAACTTTAGGTGCGCTCCGAAATATTTCAAAGTCCCAGCGGCGTATTGCTTCGCCTCTTAGAACCGATTAGTCGAAAATTTTAACAATCATATTTTTGCATTCTGTACCGTGGATCCATCGTTAAACGCTATTAAACTAACGTCCGTGATGGTATAAATGCAGATTTTCCGCTCCGTTTAGCCAAATAACGAACTTTAGGTGCGCTCCGAAATATTTCAAAGTCCCAGCGGCGTATTGCTTCGCCTCTTAGAACCGATTAGTCGAAAATTTTAACAATCATATTTTTGCATTCTGTACCGTGGATCGATCGTTAAACGCTATTGAACTAACGTCCGTGATGTATAAATGCAGATTTTCGCTCCGTTTAGCCAAAATAACGAACTTTAGGTGCGCTCCGAATATTTCAAAGTCCCAGCGGCGTATTGCTTCGCCTCTTAGAACCGATAGTCGAAAATTTTAACAATCATATTTTTGCATTCTGTACCGTGGATCCATCGTTAAACGCTATTAAACTAACGTCCGTGATGGTATAAATGCAGATTTTCGCTCCGTTTAGCCAAAATAACGAACTTTAGGTGCGCTCCGAAATATTTCAAAGTCCCCAGCGGCGTATTGCTTCGCCTCTTAGAACCGATTAGTCGAAAATTTAACAATCATATTTTTGCATTCTGTACCGTGGATCCATCGTTAAACGCTATTAAACTAACGTCCGTGATGGTATAAATGCAGATTTTCGCTCCGTTTAGCCAAAATAACGAACTTTAGGTGCGCTCCGAAATATTTCAAAGTCCCAGCGGCGTATTGCTTCGCCTCTTAGAACCGATTAGTCGAAAATTTTA
>NW_027478221.1:0-2500 GCF_051020975.1 Osmia lignaria lignaria | reverse complement strand
TTGTTTATCGTTCATTCATTCTTTCAATTTCGTTCGATAATCCCGCTCCGAAACGTTCTACTTTCGTTGAACGACGGCGAGATGTTTAGAAAGAAATGAATTACTCTTTTTTCGAGAAGCAAACGCAAGCAGTCTTTTGTTAAGAAAACGACCCTCAGCCAGGCGTGGTCCAGGAATTGTATCCGTGGACCGCAATGTGCGTTCGAAATGTCGATGTTCATGTGTCCTGCAGTTCACACGTTGACGCGCAATTAGCTGCGTTCTTCATCGACCCACGAGCCAAGTGATCCACCGTTCAGGGTAATCGTAAAATTTTGTATTTCAAACTCTTTAGATCTTTAGAGTGTTATTTTCATTATTAACACGCATCACATTCGATACCCACATCACTCTCCCACCCGGCGCGTGCGGGAGAGCGAATTCGGGCGTCGCCAACGTATTTGTTTGTTTGTTCGATCGTTGACGACACGATCGCGTCCAAGGACGGAAACCGTCGGAGAAACGCCCAGTGGCACGCTCCTCTCGACGGTCGGGCGTAAAGTACATTTAAAAACCTTGAAAAGTACGAACGCACACAAGGAATGCGAGCGCGCGTCCTGTCGCTGAATCGTGGGTTGCGAGATTCGAACAGACACACGGCCGGCGACGATCGGTCTAACTAATGGACACATAGTTTTTCAAAGACTCGCTATCGTCGCTTCTCAGCCGGTCCGTAAACAACACACATCGATCAGGCGGACGCACGAATCTTACCACGGTGCGTGTTTCGTAGATTCCAGGTTACCCGCAAGTACCTCTCTCTCCCTCTCGAAAGAGGAATCTCGATCCGTCCTTTTTGGACAATGGAGAAATCTTTTTATCGCAACACGGATGGCAAAGAAACAACCAAAGCGTAGGAGCGTGGGGACGAGAGCGACGAAAAGAACGTCGCGAAAACAAAGTTTCGACGGTTGCTCGTTCTAATACATCGTAGTTTCAACTCTCTCAGTTTTAACCACTCCTAGACGCTTCGTAAACTTTTAACAATTCTTCGCCTCCGCGAGTTTCATTTCGAATAGAGCGAACGCAACACGGACCAAAAAAACTCCGGTGATGCCAGATCATTTAGCAAAGATCAGACGGCGGGTCATCTGTATTCCTTTTCTCTCTCTTTTTATATCTTTCCATTTAACTAGGGTGTCGCAACGACGGGTACATTTATATATTTATATATATTGTATTTCAATTTTAATGATCCTTCACTTTCGGTTTGTAATAATATGATCCTTCTTTCATTTCGATCCTTCATATTGTAGGTTAACCAACAGAAGTTTGTTTTTTTACGACTTGTATTTTTGTGGTTTGTTTGTTTGTTTCTTACGACTTGTTTGTACCCGATCAAGTAGACGACGACCCATAAGTATAAGTTAGAGAGATAAAGGTCGAGAGACCTCACGCAAGCGTCTTTTACTTCCATTCACATCAGCCAGAGAGAAATGGTCCGGCGTCGTGCTCTTTGGCGCCGTTGGTCGCACAGTTTTTTTGCCGGCGGTTCCGAACGGACGGGAGAAACGCGATGAGTAATCAAAGCGACCTCCGCACGTAACCGTGTCGGTGTAATTTTACCGCATCGCAGCGTTTTGGTATTTGTTTCTTATTGGCTCGAACCCGAGATTTATGTGTTTTGTGTCATGTATATGGTATTATTTATTATATCTTTCTCGTTTTGTATAATTTTTGGTCCGAGCTCAATAAACTTTTATATCGCTTTATCAATGATCCATTCAGTTAGGTTTTCTCTTGTATTTTTAATTTGTTAATGATCCTTCCGCAGGTTCACCTACGGAAACCTTGTTACGACTTTTACTTCCTCTAAATAATCAAGTTTGGTCATCTTCCCGGTAACATCGGCAATGCCGAGACATTGCCGCGCACCAGTCCGAAGACCTCACTAAATCATTCAATCGGTAGTAGCGACGGGCGGTGTGTACAAAGGGCAGGGACGTAATCAACGCGAGCTTATGACTCGCGCTTACTGGGAATTCCTCGTTCATGGGGAATAATTGCAAGCCCCAATCCCTAGCACGAAGGAGGTTCAGCGGGTTACCCGGGCCTTTCGGCCAGGGAAAACACGTTGATTCCTTCAGTGTAGCGCGCGTGCGGCCCAGAACATCTAAGGGCATCACAGACCTGTTATTGCTCAATCTCGTGCGGCTAGAAGCCGCCTGTCCCTCTAAGAAGATTTGTTTGTACGTTGGTAGTAAAAACCCACCGACCGAAGTCGGGGGCCTTCGAGATACCATAAGTTACGTCTATTTAACAGGCTAGAGTCTCGTTCGTTATCGGAATTAACCAGACAAATCGCTCCACCAACTAAGAACGGCCATGCACCACCACCCACCGAATCAAGAAAGAGCTATCAATCTGTCAATCCTTCCGGTGTCCGGGCCTGGTGAGGTTTCCCGTGTTGAGTCAAATTAAGCCGCAGGCTCCACTCCTGGTGGTGCCCTTCCGTCAATTC
>NW_027478220.1:65000-67500 GCF_051020975.1 Osmia lignaria lignaria | reverse complement strand
TCGTGCTAGGGATTGGGGCTTGCAATTATTCCCCATGAACGAGGAATTCCCAGTAAGCGCGAGTCATAAGCTCGCGTTGATTACGTCCCTGCCCTTTGTACACACCGCCCGTCGCTACTACCGATTGAATGATTTAGTGAGGTCTTCGGACTGGTGCGCGGCAATGTCTCGGCATTGCCGATGTTACCGGGAAGATGACCAAACTTGATTATTTAGAGGAAGTAAAAGTCGTAACAAGGTTTCCGTAGGTGAACCTGCGGAAGGATCATTAACAAATTAAAAATACAAGAGAAAACCTAACTGAATGGATCATTGATAAAGCGATATAAAAGTTTATTGAGCTCGGACCAAAATTATACAAAACGAGAAAGATATAATAAATAATACCATATACATGACACAAAACACATAAATCTCGGTTCGAGCCAATAAGAAACAAATACCAAAACGCTGCGATGCGGTAAAATTACACCGACACGGTTACGTGCGGAGGTCGCTTTGATTACTCATCGCGTTTCTCCCGTCCGTTCGGAACCGCCGGCAAAAAAACTGTGCGACCAACGGCGCCAAAGAGCACGACGCCGGACCATTTCTCTCTGGCTGATGTGAATGGAAGTAAAGACGCTTGCGTGAGGTCTCTCGACCTTTATCTCTCTAACTTATACTTATGGGTCGTCGTCTACTTGATCGGGTACAAACAAGTCGTAAGAAACAAACAAACAAACCACAAAAATACAAGTCGTAAAAAAACAAACTTCTGTTGGTTAACCTACAATATGAAGGATCGAAATGAAAGAAGGATCATATTATTACAAACCGAAAGTGAAGGATCATTAAAATTGAAATACAATATATATAAATATATAAATGTACCCGTCGTTGCGACACCCTAGGTTAAATGGAAAGATATAAAAAAGAGAGAAAAGGAATACAGATGACCCGCCGTCTGATCTTTGCTAAATGATCTGGCATCACCGGAGTTTTTTTGGTCCGTGTTGCGTTCGCTCTATTCGAAATGAAACTCGCGGAGGCGAAGAATTGTTAAAAGTTTACGAAGCGTCTAGGAGTGGTTAAAACTGAGAGAGTTGAAACTACGATGTATTAGAACGAGCAACCGTCGAAACTTTGTTTCGCGACGTTCTTTTCGTCGCTCTCGTCCCCACGCTCCTACGCTTTGGTTGTTTCTTTGCCATCCGTGTTGCGATAAAAAGATTTCTCCATTGTCCAAAAAGGACGGATCGAGATTCCTCTTTCGAGAGGGAGAGAGAGGTACTTGCGGGTAACCTGGAATCTACGAAACACGCACCGTGGTAAGATTCGTGCGTCCGGCCTGATCGATGTGTGTTGTTTACGGACCGGCTGAGAAGCGACGATAGCGAGTCTTTGAAAAACTATGTGTCCATTAGTTAGACCGATCGTCGCCGGCCGTGTGTCTGTTCGAATCTCGCAACCCACGATTCAGCGACAGGACGCGCGCTCGCAATTCCTTGTGTGCGTTCGTACTTTTCAAGGTTTTTAAATGTACTTTACGCCCGACCGTCGAGAGGAGCGTGCCACTGGGCGTTTCTCCGACGGTTTCCGTCCTTGGACGCGATCGTGTCGTCAACGATCGAACAAACAAACAAATACGTTGGCGACGCCCGAATTCGCTCTCCCGCACGCGCCGGGTGGGAGAGTGATGTGGGTATCGAATGTGATGCGTGTTAATAATGAAAATAACACTCTAAAGATCTAAAGAGTTTGAAATACAAAATTTTACGATTACCCTGAACGGTGGATCACTTGGCTCGTGGGTCGATGAAGAACGCAGCTAATTGCGCGTCAACGTGTGAACTGCAGGACACATGAACATCGACATTTCGAACGCACATTGCGGTCCACGGATACAATTCCTGGACCACGCCTGGCTGAGGGTCGTTTTCTTAACAAAAGACTGCTTGCGTTTGCTTCTCGAAAAAAGAGTAATTCATTTCTTTCTAAACATCTCGCCGTCGTTCAACGAAAGTAGAACGTTTCGGAGCGGGATTATCGAACGAAATTGAAAGAATGAATGAACGATAAACAAAGAAAGAGTCGCAACGTACGAGCGATAGTTGGGCAGTTCGTCGGCGTTTGTCGTGGAAACGATGTGACGAAAATCGCAACCGATACACTAAATGCAGGCCGTTAAAGGAGAGAAACAAATTTCGAAATATCTCTTCGAACTAGCGCAAGTGCGTCACGGCGCGCGAGTCGTTCGTTAAAATTTATAAACGACCGCCCGTGAAAGCACCGAGTTCTCGGAAGATAATCTATAAAGATTCTCCATCCTGCTGGAAGTTATCGGATCGGCGCGATTGTTCACTTGTAGAAATCCACGCTCCCGACGTTGCCAGAAACGATATTTACGAAAGGTGTGTCAAAAATAAACGAAAGAAGCTCTCCTATAAATTTAGAAAAAGCAAACGAGTGAAATGTTTGAGATGATAATTTGCTGAAATGCAAGCTCGAATAGCCCCAG
>NW_027478220.1:55000-57500 GCF_051020975.1 Osmia lignaria lignaria | reverse complement strand
GGCTAAACGGAGCGAAAATCTGCATTTATACCATCACGGACGTTAGTTTAATAGCGTTTAACGATGGATCCACGGTACAGAATGCAAAAATATGATTGTTAAAATTTTCGACTAATCGGTTCTAAGAGGCGAAGCAATACGCCGCTGGGACTTTGAAATATTTCGGAGCGCACCTAAAGTTCGTTATTTTGGCTAAACGGAGCGAAAATCTGCATTTATACCATCACGGACGTTAGTTTAATAGCGTTTAACGATCGATCCACGGTACAGAATGCAAAAATATGATTGTTAAAATTTTCGACTAATCGGTTCTAAGAGGCGAAGCAATACGCCGCTGGGACTTTGAAATATTTCGGAGCGCACCTAAAGTTCGTTATTTTGGCTAAACGGAGCGAAAATCTGCATTTATACCATCACGGACGTTAGTTTAATAGCGTTTAACGATGGATCCACGGTACAGAATGCAAAAATATGATTGTTAAAATTTTCGACTAATCGGTTCTAAGAGGCGAAGCAATACGCCGCTGGGACTTTGAAATATTTCGGAGCGCACCTAAAGTTCGTTATTTTGGCTAAACGGAGCGAAAATCTGCATTTATACCATCACGGACGTTAGTTTAATAGCGTTTAACGATCGATCCACGGTACAGAATGCAAAAATATGATTGTTAAAATTTTCGACTAATCGGTTCTAAGAGGCGAAGCAATACGCCGCTGGGACTTTGAAATATTTCGGAGCGCACCTAAAGTTCGTTATTTTGGCTAAACGGAGCGAAAATCTGCATTTATACCATCACGGACGTTAGTTTAATAGCGTTTAACGATGGATCCACGGTACAGAATGCAAAAATATGATTGTTAAAATTTTCGACTTATCGGTTCTGGATCACTGAAAAATCAAAAAAAATTATTAATTTTGATTAATTAAATTACATATGTAGTTTTATATTGTTATAGTCTCGTATTTGTTAATGTTTTGTCGTAAGAAAATGCAAAAATATCGTTTTAATGTTTTCGTCTCATCGGTTCTGGATCGCTGAAAAATCAAAAAAAAATATTAATTTTCATTAATTAAATTACAAATGGAGTTTTATATTGCTATAGTCGCTTATTTGTTAATGTTTTACCGTAAGAAAATGCAAAAATATCGTTTTAATATTTTCATCTCATCGGTTCTGGGCGGTTTTAAAATTTTTTAAAATATTAATTAAACCCATGATTTACATGAGAATGTGAATTTATTATGTCCTGCATGTTAATTTATTAATTTTCATGTATAGAACGTTATAAAATGAAAGGATATGTTCGACGATATTTTCAGTCTAAGTTTTACCGTGCCGGCGGGATGGTACGCTCTCACGGCGGTTTGCACAGGCATACGCCTGGGCGTAAGCCCATGCGTCGCCGACCTAGCGGCCGGCCGTTCGGTATTTATAGGAAGGCACTTTCGGTTCGCTCGGACCGGTCGGGAGTAGCGTCGAGCGTGTGGCTCTTTTATGACTTCGGTTGAAAAGCAGTCTACCGCTCCTCGAGAATATACTTTCTCGACTATTCTCGTTCCGGTTTTCCGTTGCGGATTATTATTAATCTCCACACAGCATTACCACGGGTCGGTGTCTAAGACCGAATGGCCCATATGTGGTGAGCCTTGTAATATAAGGCTGGTGACCTGTATGCACTTATAAATGTTGCATACTTGTACAAACTGAGCATCAACTGTCTGTAACCAAAATTTGTTAAAACTGAAAAAGTTATAAGATTGTATAAAATTTTTGAACCAAGAAAGTAGTGTTAGACGAAAATTCGTTCTATCACTTTTAGAAGGGAGACTGTTTGGAAATATTTAAAGTATAAAATACACAAAAGTCCACTGAATTATGAACAAAATTACGTCCCTGAATTTAAGAAAAGTCAAGAGGTGTCAGAAATAAAATCCTCTCTGATACGTTCAGAGAGGAAAATAAGTATGGAGAGAGGAGTAAAAATGAAAGAAGTTTTAAGGCTGGGGAAACTTCTAAAGGAGAGAGATTCCAACATATCTAATATGTACATTTAAAGCAAGTCCAAGGAACTCTCTCCGTTAATGTTTGAAAAGGTGTGTGCAGATGGAGGAGAAATGTATAAAGTACAGAGACGAGGTTGGTGGGCCCGCTCTAATGATAAAGATTATAAAATTTGGTGGCAAAATGACCAGCATGATCACTGTACGCGCTTTCTCGATTTGTATAGCATGCCACTGTCCGCGCTATCTTTTATTATATTGTCCAGCGTGTGTGGTCTACGTGCTTGCACGATGGATGCACGGCGTGAAAGTGATTTTCGTGCTTTATGAGAGGAGGAGGAGAATATTTGGCCTCTATAAGAGGTACAAAATTTATGAAATGTGTGTTACATACAAAAGAGAAATGGCTTAACGTCGATCGGTCTTACAGGGAGGGCCGACGACGAAAATTTAAATTTACAATAATAACTAAGCTCCCTGGTTGATCCTGCCAGTAGT
>NW_027478220.1:50000-52500 GCF_051020975.1 Osmia lignaria lignaria | reverse complement strand
GTACCCGTCGTTGCGACACCCTAGTTAAATGGAAAGATATAAAAAAGAGAGAAAAGGAATACAGATGACCCGCCGTCTGATCTTTGCTAAATGATCTGGCATCACCGGAGTTTTTTTGGTCCGTGTTGCGTTCGCTCTATTCGAAATGAAACTCGCGGAGGCGAAGAATTGTTAAAAGTTTACGAAGCGTCTAGGAGTGGTTAAAACTGAGAGAGTTGAAACTACGATGTATTAGAACGAGCAACCGTCGAAACTTTGTTTTCGCGACGTTCTTTTCGTCGCTCTCGTCCCCACGCTCCTACGCTTTGGTTGTTTCTTTGCCATCCGTGTTGCGATAAAAAGATTTCTCCATTGTCCAAAAAGGACGGATCGAGATTCCTCTTTCGAGAGGGAGAGAGAGGTACTTGCGGGTAACCTGGAATCTACGAAACACGCACCGTGGTAAGATTCGTGCGTCCGCCTGATCGATGTGTGTTGTTTACGGACCGGCTGAGAAGCGACGATAGCGAGTCTTTGAAAAACTATGTGTCCATTAGTTAGACCGATCGTCGCCGGCCGTGTGTCTGTTCGAATCTCGCAACCCACGATTCAGCGACAGGACGCGCGCTCGCATTCCTTGTGTGCGTTCGTACTTTTCAAGGTTTTTAAATGTACTTTACGCCCGACCGTCGAGAGGAGCGTGCCACTGGGCGTTTCTCCGACGGTTTCCGTCCTTGGACGCGATCGTGTCGTCAACGATCGAACAAACAAACAAATACGTTGGCGACGCCCGAATTCGCTCTCCCGCACGCGCCGGGTGGGAGAGTGATGTGGGTATCGAATGTGATGCGTGTTAATAATGAAAATAACACTCTAAAGATCTAAAGAGTTTGAAATACAAAATTTTACGATTACCCTGAACGGTGGATCACTTGGCTCGTGGGTCGATGAAGAACGCAGCTAATTGCGCGTCAACGTGTGAACTGCAGGACACATGAACATCGACATTTCGAACGCACATTGCGGTCCACGGATACAATTCCTGGACCACGCCTGGCTGAGGGTCGTTTTCTTAACAAAAGACTGCTTGCGTTTGCTTCTCGAAAAAAGAGTAATTCATTTCTTTCTAAACATCTCGCCGTCGTTCAACGAAAGTAGAACGTTTCGGAGCGGGATTATCGAACGAAATTGAAAGAATGAATGAACGATAAACAAAGAAAGAGTCGCAACGTACGAGCGATAGTTGGGCAGTTCGTCGGCGTTTGTCGTGGAAACGATGTGACGAAAATCGCAACCGATACACTAAATGCAGGCCGTTAAAGGAGAGAAACAAATTTCGAAATATCTCTTCGAACTAGCGCAAGTGCGTCACGGCGCGCGAGTCGTTCGTTAAAATTTATAAACGACCGCCCGTGAAAGCACCGAGTTCTCGGAAGATAATCTATAAAGATTCTCCATCCTGCTGGAAGTTATCGGATCGGCGCGATTGTTCACTTGTAGAAATCCACGCTCCCGACGTTGCCAGAAACGATATTTACGAAAGGTGTGTCAAAAATAAACGAAAGAAGCTCTCCTATAAATTTAGAAAAAGCAAACGAGTGAAATGTTTGAGATGATAATTTGCTGAAATGCAAGCTCGAATAGCCCCAGGGTTTCGAATGATTCCCCGCGCTTTATACATCTCTCTGTTTACAAACGGTGTATAAATGAAAGATCGCTTCAGATGGGTCGTCGCTGTTTGACGCGCGATGCTGTTCCTTTTTTTTTGTCTGTCTGTGCGTTTAGCTTCGCTAAACAAGTTAAATGGTTAAAAAGCGTCGAAAAAGCGAATACACACGCGACAAGACAAATCTAACGAGTAAAGGAACGCTCCGCTCCAAGATAAAAATGGTTGTTTACAATCAATACAGCGTTTCGGTACCCCTGATCGTAGTCTAAAACTGTGTAACAAAAGAGAGGAAAGCGAATGGTGAAGGAACTTCGAAGCCTCCGTGGCGTGGCTAGAACTTGTGATAAAAGTATGTTTGCAGCAATTATGCATGCTCCCGTTAAAACAGCATTTCAATGTCTCGCATGGCTTAAAGCTCTAGGAGGCTTCAACATTTAGAATACATACGGACTACTTCGTTTGTTAAAGATAAGCGAAGACCGCGCGACCATCGCTCGGTCGTCCAGTCCTCGAAAGTTTTGTTGCGTTCCAAAGAAGAGACAAATGGGGTTTACCCTTGCGCTAAGGGGAGAAGAAGAGAAAAGCAGTTGTTAAATCTAAGAGGTGTGTGGAGTACATCGCGTGTTGGTTAAAATTGTTAAATGAAGTATACGCGAAATGTTCTCTCGCTCTTGCTTTTCCTCTTGCTTCCGTGGCGCTCGAAAAGAAGGGATGATAAATAAAGAAACCTATTCGAAATCTCTTGTGGAACAAAAAATAATACGGACGGACGTTAAAATTGAACCGAGACGAAATGGATCGTCTTGCGAGTTGTCTTCGCTTTGAAATTGTTAAAAATTGATAAAAGCAATA
>NW_027478220.1:42500-47500 GCF_051020975.1 Osmia lignaria lignaria | reverse complement strand
ACCGCAGTTGCGGCGGTGTCTGGATCTTCCCCTCGGACCTTGAAAATCCAGGAGAGGGCCACGTGGAGGTGTCGCGCCGGTTCGTACCCATATCCGCAGCAGGTCTCCAAGGTGAAGAGCCTCTAGTCGATAGATTAATGTAGGTAAGGGAAGTCGGCAAATTGGATCCGTAACTTCGGAATAAGGATTGGCTCTGAGGAGCGGGGCGTGTCGGGCTTGGTCGGGAAGCGGGTCTGGCTGACGTGCCGGGCCTGGGCGAGGTGAACGGTTGGCGACTTCGGTCGCGTCCCGGGATCCGAGCTCGGTCCCGTGCCTTGGCCTCCCGCGGATCTTCCTTGCTGCGAGGCTTCCGTGGCGGTTAACGCCGTCGTGGTCGCTTCTTCGGCCGCCATTCAACGCTTAGCTCAGAACTGGCACGGACTAGGGGAATCCGACTGTCTAATTAAAACAAAGCATTGCGATGGCCCTCACGGGTGATGACGCAATGTGATTTCTGCCCAGTGCTCTGAATGTCAACGTGAAGAAATTCAAAAAAGCGCGGGTAAACGGCGGGAGTAACTATGACTCTCTTAAGGTAGCCAAATGCCTCGTCATCTAATTAGTGACGCGCATGAATGGATTAACGAGATTCCCTTCTGTCCCTATCTACTCAGTCTTACCTGAACGCTCGAGCCGAGCGGACGTGTTTCCGAGCGCTCCGTGCCAGGTAGAAGGCTACGCCCAACGCCGCCATCTTGTGCAGCCCAAGCGTCACGTACACATCGCGTAAATATCCGAATACAGTGCTTTTCAGCACTATATAAACCAAGTGCTGTGATAAAAGTGAGCCGTGTCGATCTTACTAACACAAACTAAAGTGGGAGAAATCCTACGTGCTCGCGGACGAAAATTCTGTGAAAATTCTTTTCGAAGGACGAAAATCGCCTCCGATATTTCTAAAACTTGCTATCCGTGAAGAGCATAGCATTATCATTAATGCAAACATCGTGTTTTTAATATCACGGCTGCAATACTCGCGTTATCTTAGATTCTGTGTGCGTTCCTTTGTTCACCTAGCGTCGTCCTTTGTCCGTGGGTTTTCCCCACGCGCAGGGTGACGTCAGCGGCGTCGGCCTTGTTCGGTCGAGCGGTGCGTGAGCAGGTACACGTGGCAAATTTGAGCGCGCGAGGTAGCGCGTACCAGCAGAACAATGAGTGATACTGACGAAAGGCCCTTCGTAAAACCTGCTTTCGAGAGGAAGAAGGAGAAGAAGAAGAAGAAGAAAAAGAGCAGCGAGGACGAGATGGACACATCCAGTGCCGTGGACACGACAGCCCCGAAGGTAGCCAAACCAGCCATTAGGAAACGTATTCGACGCCCGACAGACGAAGATGAATCGTCAGATTCCTGCCACGTGTACACAGACACGAGCCTCCGCCTGAGAGCCAAGAAGGCTTCGAAAATAAGCGTGTCCAAAGAGGAGGACGACAAACAGGTAAGTGGACTTGACTATACTACGCCCGATTCCAAACCATCAACTAATACAGGTAATTCGCGGCACCCTAACACCGCTGTGCCCCCCAAATACATATCGGCCAACGACAATATCCCCACTGAGGCGTATGCGAGCAAAGCCACGTCTCTAGTAGACGAGGTGCTCAAATACTGCCTTGATGAGGGCAAGAAAATTGGAAAAACACAGACGACCTACATAATGGAGCGCGTCTCCGATTTAAATCGTATAGTAACGCGCCTCGCGTTACGCAACAATTTTCTATCAGGCGCCCTAGAAGCGCTTCAGTCTTCTCCCCACCGGGTCTCCCAAACTGGCCGAGCGTCGCAACCAGTCGCTGCGACCGCTCCCCCCACCACCCCGACTCTCTCGTACGCCCGCATGGCGGGCAAAAATCTCGCCACGCAGCGGCGTAGTGTCACTGACGCAGGCTACCCCCACTCCGCGCTCCCCACTACTAGCGCTCGCGCTACCCCCACTCCGCAACCTCTCCTTGCGCCAAACGGCGTTCTCCCCAACAAGCCACGTGTGGCTACCGAACAGGTAATCGCTACCGCGCGCTCTGCTCCCGCGCGGCATTGCGTGGTAATTCGCCCCGAAAATACCATGGAATGTGACAGTGCAACCACGAAGAAGTTAATCTTTAAGAACGTCGACTTGCGTAAAGCGCAAGTTGGCATAAAATCCGTCAGGCCCACCAGAGATGGTGGCATAATTGTGGAAACACCAAACGCAAGGGATCTCAAATTATTCACCGAAAATCCAGTTCTGCAAAAGGCTGGATTCAAAGTAGCCTCTCCAAAAGCGGAACTTCCCCGCATAATCGTCTTCGATATCCCTAAAGAATTGGAAGCCGACGACATCGCTGAGCACATCCGTGCTCAAAATTTGCACTCCTCCCCAGTCATTGATAAAGCAGTCTTGCGACCACTCTTCAAAGTTGGGCGCAAGGACAAGGAAGGAAACGACTGGGTTGTAGAAGTCTCCAACCCCATTCGCGAAGCCCTCTTGCCAAAAGCAAAAATTTTCGTCTCCTACTCAAACTGTCGGGTAGCTGACTACCTCGTCGCCACCCGGTGTTTTAAGTGCCAGAAGTATGGCCATATCGATAAATACTGCAAGAGCAGTGAGACCATCTGTGCGTTCTGCGCGAAAACTGGGCATTCCAACAAGGAGTGTCCAAACCGCGATAAGAACCCCTCTTGTGCCAACTGCCGCGCTCGTCATCTTCCGCACAACCACAGTGCTGGAAATAAAAACTGCCCCTCGCGTTCCTCCGCGTTGCTTGAAAAAGCATTCCGTATCAACTACCGATAATGGTTGACACACCCTCGCGTATCGGTTCGCTCTCTCCCCCCCTTCGACCTCAAATACCAACTTCCCAGCAGTACGTCTCAAACCATTCTCCGACACTAAAACTTGCGCAGATTAACATGCGACGTTCCCGGTTGGTGACAGCTGAGATATCTCAGAGGTTAAACGCTGGAGAATACGATGCCATTCTCGCGCAAGAACCATATAATATCGCAGGGAGGATCACTGGTTTCGGCTCCCAGAATTTAGTCATTCACGGTGCGCCGCGTGGCGAAAACTGCCAAGCAGCAATCCTCGTGAAGGGCTCTACCTTCACGACCCTCAAACTCAGCCATTTATCGGACAGCCATACCACATGCGTCGAAATCTCAGGCCCTTTCGGCCACATATATCTAGTCAGTTGCTATTTTCAGTACGCTGACTCCATCGAATCTGGAATTACGGCGCTCCAGAACATTATCGACACCCTACGCGGTAAACCGATCATTCTCGGCATTGACTCCAATGCAAGGTCCCCATTGTGGGACGACCTGCCAGTCCCCTCCAACTCACGCAGCCGACGATGCCGCTCGTATATTCGCGGGCGCATATTTGAACGATTTATCCTGCAGAATAATCTCAGGATAATCAACACCATGGGACAGCCCCCAACATTTCATAATCACAGAGGAGCGTCGAACATCGACGTCACCCTCAGAAGTACAGAAACGGACCACCTAAAATTTTCCTGGAAAGTCCTTGATGGCAGGACCTCCAGTGACCATAATGTCATCCTGCTTGAAATAAGCAGTTTCTCCCCCGTTGAACCCGCACAGCCCCTTCCGGGCAGATTCAATTGCCACAAAGCCAACTGGGACCGCTTTAAGGAAGAATTCTCCCGAACTCTCTCCGAAAACCCTCCCACGTTGGACTTCACAACACGCGACGATGTTCAGAGAGCCGTTCACCACCTGGAGAGCGCTATCCTGACTGCGTCTGTGCTCTCCATCCCCAGGAAAAAATGGTATCCCAGAGCCATTCCTGGATGGACTCCGGAACTAACACAGCAAAAACGGAACGTCAATAGGCTTCGACGAGCCTATCAACGAGAAAGGGAACCCGACTTACGGGAAGAAAAACGTCGCGCGTACTCTCGATCTCACAAAGAGTATCGGAAGCTTTTCCGCACTTCCGCTAAAAATGGCTGGAGAGAGTTCGTTACTCGGACAGGCCTCGAGAATCCATGGTCCTCCCCATATAGATTGGCGTTCAGAAAACTCATCCCACCTCCACTGCTGACCTCGGTCCTGCACCAGGATAGCCACACAAATAGCTGGCTAGACAGCGCAAATGCGCTACTTACAGCCCTCAGTCCTGATGACTCTGCTCCCGATAGCGAGTCGCATACCCAAACGCGCCGCGACTATAATTTACCCATTAACACGGAAGATGCGCCTGAATTTAATATTACAACGTTGAGCCACATAATCAGAAACCTCGGGAACAACCGGTCCCCAGGTCCGGACGGCATAGAAGTCCCTGCCTTGAAGATGGCCTTCAGCCAATCCCCTAACGCGTTTCTAACGATCTTCAACGGCTGCCTTAAATTCGGTCTTTTCTCCCCCACATGGAAAACTGGAAAAATCAGGGCCATTCTCAAAGGCCCTGACAAACCAGAATCCAACCCAGCCTCTTATCGCCCTATATGTCTCCTCCCCGTTCTGGGAAAAATCATGGAGAAGCTCATTGTCAACAGCCTAAGGGACATAATATACGCACCACTTCACTCCTCTCGAGCCCAATACGGCTTCAAACATGGCTGCGGGACGGACGATGCTCTGCACGAACTGCAGAGAATCGTCCAATCCTCCACTGCTAAACACGCGATTGCGCTCTCCTTCGATATCAAGGGAGCGTTCGACAACGTGTGGTGGCCAGCTGTAACAGCCGAGCTTCGAAACCGCGACTGCCCTAGGAATATCTACCACGTGATTCTCGACTATTTCAGGGACCGTAAGGTGATCCTCTCATCTGAATACCTCACAGCCTCTAAGCCGGTCACAAAGGGGTGCCCACAAGGTTCAGTATTCGGGCCCTCCATTTGGATCATTCTCTTCGACACACTGTTGCGCGACCTCGCGACAATAGAACATACGTACATCGTGGCTTTTGCCGACGATCTGCTGGTCGTCGTGGAGGGGAACTCTCGGAGTT
>NW_027478220.1:35000-37500 GCF_051020975.1 Osmia lignaria lignaria | reverse complement strand
TCCACGGTACAGAATGCAAAAATATGATTGTTAAAATTTTCGACTAATCGGTTCTAAGAGGCGAAGCAATACGCCGCTGGGACTTTGAAATATTTCGGAGCGCACCTAAAGTTCGTTATTTTGGCTAAACGGAGCGAAAATCTGCATTTATACCATCACGGACGTTAGTTTAATAGCGTTTAACGATCGATCCACGGTACAGAATGCAAAAATATGATTGTTAAAATTTTCGACTAATCGGTTCTAAGAGGCGAAGCAATACGCCGCTGGGACTTTGAAATATTTCGGAGCGCACCTAAAGTTCGTTATTTTGGCTAAACGGAGCGAAAATCTGCATTTATACCATCACGGACGTTAGTTTAATAGCGTTTAACGATGGATCCACGGTACAGAATGCAAAAATATGATTGTTAAAATTTTCGACTAATCGGTTCTAAGAGGCGAAGCAATACGCTGCTGGGACTTTGAAATATTTCGGAGCGCACCTAAAGTTCGTTATTTTGGCTAAACGGAGCGAAAATCTGCATTTATACCATCACGGACGTTAGTTTAATAGCGTTTAACGATCGATCCACGGTACAGAATGCAAAAATATGATTGTTAAAATTTTCGACTAATCGGTTCTAAGAGGCGAAGCAATACGCCGCTGGGACTTTGAAATATTTCGGAGCGCACCTAAAGTTCGTTATTTTGGCTAAACGGAGCGAAAATCTGCATTTATACCATCACGGACGTTAGTTTAATAGCGTTTAACGATGGATCCACGGTACAGAATGCAAAAATATGATTGTTAAAATTTTCGACTTATCGGTTCTGGATCACTGAAAAATCAAAAAAAATTATTAATTTTGATTAATTAAATTACATATGTAGTTTTATATTGTTATAGTCTCGTATTTGTTAATGTTTTGTCGTAAGAAAATGCAAAAATATCGTTTTAATGTTTTCGTCTCATCGGTTCTGGATCGCTGAAAAATCAAAAAAAAATATTAATTTTCATTAATTAAATTACAAATGGAGTTTTATATTGCTATAGTCGCTTATTTGTTAATGTTTTACCGTAAGAAAATGCAAAAATATCGTTTTAATATTTTCATCTCATCGGTTCTGGGCGGTTTTAAAATTTTTTAAAATATTAATTAAACCCATGATTTACATGAGAATGTGAATTTATTATGTCCTGCATGTTAATTTATTAATTTTCATGTATAGAACGTTATAAAATGAAAGGATATGTTCGACGATATTTTCAGTCTAAGTTTTACCGTGCCGGCGGGATGGTACGCTCTCACGGCGGTTTGCACAGGCATACGCCTGGGCGTAAGCCCATGCGTCGCCGACCTAGCGGCCGGCCGTTCGGTATTTATAGGAAGGCACTTTCGGTTCGCTCGGACCGGTCGGGAGTAGCGTCGAGCGTGTGGCTCTTTTATGACTTCGGTTGAAAAGCAGTCTACCGCTCCTCGAGAATATACTTTCTCGACTATTCTCGTTCCGGTTTTCCGTTGCGGATTATTATTAATCTCCACACAGCATTACCACGGGTCGGTGTCTAAGACCGAATGGCCCATATGTGGTGAGCCTTGTAATATAAGGCTGGTGACCTGTATGCACTTATAAATGTTGCATACTTGTACAAACTGAGCATCAACTGTCTGTAACCAAAATTTGTTAAAACTGAAAAAGTTATAAGATTGTATAAAATTTTTGAACCAAGAAAGTAGTGTTAGACGAAAATTCGTTCTATCACTTTTAGAAGGGAGACTGTTTGGAAATATTTAAAGTATAAAATACACAAAAGTCCACTGAATTATGAACAAAATTACGTCCCTGAATTTAAGAAAAGTCAAGAGGTGTCAGAAATAAAATCCTCTCTGATACGTTCAGAGAGGAAAATAAGTATGGAGAGAGGAGTAAAAATGAAAGAAGTTTTAAGGCTGGGGAAACTTCTAAAGGAGAGAGATTCCAACATATCTAATATGTACATTTAAAGCAAGTCCAAGGAACTCTCTCCGTTAATGTTTGAAAAGGTGTGTGCAGATGGAGGAGAAATGTATAAAGTACAGAGACGAGGTTGGTGGGCCCGCTCTAATGATAAAGATTATAAAATTTGGTGGCAAAATGACCAGCATGATCACTGTACGCGCTTTCTCGATTTGTATAGCATGCCACTGTCCGCGCTATCTTTTATTATATTGTCCAGCGTGTGTGGTCTACGTGCTTGCACGATGGATGCACGGCGTGAAAGTGATTTTCGTGCTTTATGAGAGGAGGAGGAGAATATTTGGCCTCTATAAGAGGTACAAAATTTATGAAATGTGTGTTACATACAAAAGAGAAATGGCTTAACGTCGATCGGTCTTACAGGGAGGGCCGACGACGAAAATTTAAATTTACAATAATAACTAAGCTCCCTGGTTGATCCTGCCAGTAGTCATATGCTTGTCTCAAAGATTAAGCCATGCATGTCTAAGTACATACCGAATTAAGGTGAAACCGCGAA
>NW_027478220.1:30000-32500 GCF_051020975.1 Osmia lignaria lignaria | reverse complement strand
CCCGCCGTCTGATCTTTGCTAAATGATCTGGCATCACCGGAGTTTTTTTGGTCCGTGTTGCGTTCGCTCTATTCGAAATGAAACTCGCGGAGGCGAAGAATTGTTAAAAGTTTACGAAGCGTCTAGGAGTGGTTAAAACTGAGAGAGTTGAAACTACGATGTATTAGAACGAGCAACCGTCGAAACTTTGTTTTCGCGACGTTCTTTTCGTCGCTCTCGTCCCCACGCTCCTACGCTTTGGTTGTTTCTTTGCCATCCGTGTTGCGATAAAAAGATTTCTCCATTGTCCAAAAAGGACGGATCGAGATTCCTCTTTCGAGAGGGAGAGAGAGGTACTTGCGGGTAACCTGGAATCTACGAAACACGCACCGTGGTAAGATTCGTGCGTCCGCCTGATCGATGTGTGTTGTTTACGGACCGGCTGAGAAGCGACGATAGCGAGTCTTTGAAAAACTATGTGTCCATTAGTTAGACCGATCGTCGCCGGCCGTGTGTCTGTTCGAATCTCGCAACCCACGATTCAGCGACAGGACGCGCGCTCGCATTCCTTGTGTGCGTTCGTACTTTTCAAGGTTTTTAAATGTACTTTACGCCCGACCGTCGAGAGGAGCGTGCCACTGGGCGTTTCTCCGACGGTTTCCGTCCTTGGACGCGATCGTGTCGTCAACGATCGAACAAACAAACAAATACGTTGGCGACGCCCGAATTCGCTCTCCCGCACGCGCCGGGTGGGAGAGTGATGTGGGTATCGAATGTGATGCGTGTTAATAATGAAAATAACACTCTAAAGATCTAAAGAGTTTGAAATACAAAATTTTACGATTACCCTGAACGGTGGATCACTTGGCTCGTGGGTCGATGAAGAACGCAGCTAATTGCGCGTCAACGTGTGAACTGCAGGACACATGAACATCGACATTTCGAACGCACATTGCGGTCCACGGATACAATTCCTGGACCACGCCTGGCTGAGGGTCGTTTTCTTAACAAAAGACTGCTTGCGTTTGCTTCTCGAAAAAAGAGTAATTCATTTCTTTCTAAACATCTCGCCGTCGTTCAACGAAAGTAGAACGTTTCGGAGCGGGATTATCGAACGAAATTGAAAGAATGAATGAACGATAAACAAAGAAAGAGTCGCAACGTACGAGCGATAGTTGGGCAGTTCGTCGGCGTTTGTCGTGGAAACGATGTGACGAAAATCGCAACCGATACACTAAATGCAGGCCGTTAAAGGAGAGAAACAAATTTCGAAATATCTCTTCGAACTAGCGCAAGTGCGTCACGGCGCGCGAGTCGTTCGTTAAAATTTATAAACGACCGCCCGTGAAAGCACCGAGTTCTCGGAAGATAATCTATAAAGATTCTCCATCCTGCTGGAAGTTATCGGATCGGCGCGATTGTTCACTTGTAGAAATCCACGCTCCCGACGTTGCCAGAAACGATATTTACGAAAGGTGTGTCAAAAATAAACGAAAGAAGCTCTCCTATAAATTTAGAAAAAGCAAACGAGTGAAATGTTTGAGATGATAATTTGCTGAAATGCAAGCTCGAATAGCCCCAGGGTTTCGAATGATTCCCCGCGCTTTATACATCTCTCTGTTTACAAACGGTGTATAAATGAAAGATCGCTTCAGATGGGTCGTCGCTGTTTGACGCGCGATGCTGTTCCTTTTTTTTTGTCTGTCTGTGCGTTTAGCTTCGCTAAACAAGTTAAATGGTTAAAAAGCGTCGAAAAAGCGAATACACACGCGACAAGACAAATCTAACGAGTAAAGGAACGCTCCGCTCCAAGATAAAAATGGTTGTTTACAATCAATACAGCGTTTCGGTACCCCTGATCGTAGTCTAAAACTGTGTAACAAAAGAGAGGAAAGCGAATGGTGAAGGAACTTCGAAGCCTCCGTGGCGTGGCTAGAACTTGTGATAAAAGTATGTTTGCAGCAATTATGCATGCTCCCGTTAAAACAGCATTTCAATGTCTCGCATGGCTTAAAGCTCTAGGAGGCTTCAACATTTAGAATACATACGGACTACTTCGTTTGTTAAAGATAAGCGAAGACCGCGCGACCATCGCTCGGTCGTCCAGTCCTCGAAAGTTTTGTTGCGTTCCAAAGAAGAGACAAATGGGGTTTACCCTTGCGCTAAGGGGAGAAGAAGAGAAAAGCAGTTGTTAAATCTAAGAGGTGTGTGGAGTACATCGCGTGTTGGTTAAAATTGTTAAATGAAGTATACGCGAAATGTTCTCTCGCTCTTGCTTTTCCTCTTGCTTCCGTGGCGCTCGAAAAGAAGGGATGATAAATAAAGAAACCTATTCGAAATCTCTTGTGGAACAAAAAATAATACGGACGGACGTTAAAATTGAACCGAGACGAAATGGATCGTCTTGCGAGTTGTCTTCGCTTTGAAATTGTTAAAAATTGATAAAAGCAATACGACGAAGCTGCAGTCCGCAAAATGTTTGAAGCAAAAAGGAAATAACACGAAAATTATGGGAACGTCG
>NW_027478220.1:22500-25000 GCF_051020975.1 Osmia lignaria lignaria | reverse complement strand
TGCCGATCGGTATTTAGAGGGAGGCACTTTGAAAGCAACACGCCGTTGGAACTTTGAAAAATTTCGATGCGTCGCCAAAGTTCGTACTTTTCGATAAAATCTTCGTCCTATGATACATTTCGATCAAGAACTACATTGATCGTCATGAAACTGTTTTTTTTTTTGGGAGACGTGTACGCTCCTTTTCATAAAGGAGACTATCTTATTGCGAAAGTCAAAATCGCACGCTCTCACGGCGATTTGCCCCCGTATACGCCTGGGCGTAAGCCCGTGCGTCGCCGACCTAGCGGCCTGCCGATCGGTATTTAGAGGGAGGCACTTTGAAAGCAACACGCCGTTGGAACTTTGAAAAATTTCGATGCGTCGCCAAAGTTCGTACTTTTCGATAAAATCTTCGTCCTATGATACATTTCGATCAAGAACTACATTGATCGTCATGAAACTGTTTTTTTTTTTGGGAGACGTGTACGCTCCTTTTCATAAAGGAGACTATCTTATTGCGAAAGTCAAAATCGCACGCTCTCACGGCGATTTGCCCCCGTATACGCCTGGGCGTAAGCCCGTGCGTCGCCGACCTAGCGGCCTGCCGATCGGTATTTAGAGGGAGGCACTTTGAAAGCAACACGCCGCTGGAACTTTGAAAAATTTCGGGGCGAAGCAATACGCCGCTGGGACTTTGAAATATTTCGGAGCGCACCTAAAGTTCGTTATTTTGGCTAAACGGAGCGAAAATCTGCATTTATACCATCACGGACGTTAGTTCAATAGCGTTTAACGATCGATCCACGGTACAGAATGCAAAAATATGATTGTTAAAATTTTCGACTAATCGGTTCTAAGAGGCGAAGCAATACGCCGCTGGGACTTTGAAATATTTCGGAGCGCACCTAAAGTTCGTTATTTTGGCTAAACGGAGCGAAAATCTGCATTTATACCATCACGGACGTTAGTTTAATAGCGTTTAACGATCGATCCACGGTACAGAATGCAAAAATATGATTGTTAAAATTTTCGACTAATCGGTTCTAAGAGGCGAAGCAATACGCCGCTGGGACTTTGAAATATTTCGGAGCGCACCTAAAGTTCGTTATTTTGGCTAAACGGAGCGAAAATCTGCATTTATACCATCACGGACGTTAGTTTAATAGCGTTTAACGATGGATCCACGGTACAGAATGCAAAAATATGATTGTTAAAATTTTCGACTAATCGGTTCTAAGAGGCGAAGCAATACGCCGCTGGGACTTTGAAATATTTCGGAGCGCACCTAAAGTTCGTTATTTTGGCTAAACGGAGCGAAAATCTGCATTTATACCATCACGGACGTTAGTTTAATAGCGTTTAACGATCGATCCACGGTACAGAATGCAAAAATATGATTGTTAAAATTTTCGACTAATCGGTTCTAAGAGGCGAAGCAATACGCCGCTGGGACTTTGAAATATTTCGGAGCGCACCTAAAGTTCGTTATTTTGGCTAAACGGAGCGAAAATCTGCATTTATACCATCACGGACGTTAGTTTAATAGCGTTTAACGATGGATCCACGGTACAGAATGCAAAAATATGATTGTTAAAATTTTCGACTAATCGGTTCTAAGAGGCGAAGCAATACGCCGCTGGGACTTTGAAATATTTCGGAGCGCACCTAAAGTTCGTTATTTTGGCTAAACGGAGCGAAAATCTGCATTTATACCATCACGGACGTTAGTTTAATAGCGTTTAACGATCGATCCACGGTACAGAATGCAAAAATATGATTGTTAAAATTTTCGACTAATCGGTTCTAAGAGGCGAAGCAATACGCCGCTGGGACTTTGAAATATTTCGGAGCGCACCTAAAGTTCGTTATTTTGGCTAAACGGAGCGAAAATCTGCATTTATACCATCACGGACGTTAGTTTAATAGCGTTTAACGATGGATCCACGGTACAGAATGCAAAAATATGATTGTTAAAATTTTCGACTAATCGGTTCTAAGAGGCGAAGCAATACGCCGCTGGGACTTTGAAATATTTCGGAGCGCACCTAAAGTTCGTTATTTTGGCTAAACGGAGCGAAAATCTGCATTTATACCATCACGGACGTTAGTTTAATAGCGTTTAACGATCGATCCACGGTACAGAATGCAAAAATATGATTGTTAAAATTTTCGACTAATCGGTTCTAAGAGGCGAAGCAATACGCCGCTGGGACTTTGAAATATTTCGGAGCGCACCTAAAGTTCGTTATTTTGGCTAAACGGAGCGAAAATCTGCATTTATACCATCACGGACGTTAGTTTAATAGCGTTTAACGATGGATCCACGGTACAGAATGCAAAAATATGATTGTTAAAATTTTCGACTAATCGGTTCTAAGAGGCGAAGCAATACGCCGCTGGGACTTTGAAATATTTCGGAGCGCACCTAAAGTTCGTTATTTTGGCTAAACGGAGCGAAAATCTGCATTTATACCATCACGGACGTTAGTTTAATAGCGTTTAACGATCGATCCACGGT
>NW_027478220.1:7500-10000 GCF_051020975.1 Osmia lignaria lignaria | reverse complement strand
CGGCCTGCCGATCGGTATTTAGAGGGAGGCACTTTGAAAGCAACACGCCGTTGGAACTTTGAAAAATTTCGATGCGTCGCCAAAGTTCGTACTTTTCGATAAAATCTTCGTCCTATGATACATTTCGATCAAGAACTACATTGATCGTCATGAAACTGTTTTTTTTTTTGGGAGACGTGTACGCTCCTTTTCATAAAGGAGACTATCTTATTGCGAAAGTCAAAATCGCACGCTCTCACGGCGATTTGCCCCCGTATACGCCTGGGCGTAAGCCCGTGCGTCGCCGACCTAGCGGCCTGCCGATCGGTATTTAGAGGGAGGCACTTTGAAAGCAACACGCCGTTGGAACTTTGAAAAATTTCGATGCGTCGCCAAAGTTCGTACTTTTCGATAAAATCTTCGTCCTATGATACATTTCGATCAAGAACTACATTGATCGTCATGAAACTGTTTTTTTTTTTGGGAGACGTGTACGCTCCTTTTCATAAAGGAGACTATCTTATTGCGAAAGTCAAAATCGCACGCTCTCACGGCGATTTGCCCCCGTATACGCCTGGGCGTAAGCCCGTGCGTCGCCGACCTAGCGGCCTGCCGATCGGTATTTAGAGGGAGGCACTTTGAAAGCAACACGCCGTTGGAACTTTGAAAAATTTCGATGCGTCGCCAAAGTTCGTACTTTTCGATAAAATCTTCGTCCTATGATACATTTCGATCAAGAACTACATTGATCGTCATGAAACTGTTTTTTTTTTTGGGAGACGTGTACGCTCCTTTTCATAAAGGAGACTATCTTATTGCGAAAGTCAAAATCGCACGCTCTCACGGCGATTTGCCCCCGTATACGCCTGGGCGTAAGCCCGTGCGTCGCCGACCTAGCGGCCTGCCGATCGGTATTTAGAGGGAGGCACTTTGAAAGCAACACGCCGCTGGAACTTTGAAAAATTTCGGAGCGCACCTAAAGTTCGTTATTTTGGCTAAACGGAGCGAAAATCTGCATTTATACCATCACGGACGTTAGTTTAATAGCGTTTAACGATGGATCCACGGTACAGAATGCAAAAATATGATTGTTAAAATTTTCGACTAATCGGTTCTAAGAGGCGAAGCAATACGCCGCTGGGACTTTGAAATATTTCGGAGCGCACCTAAAGTTCGTTATTTTGGCTAAACGGAGCGAAAATCTGCATTTATACCATCACGGACGTTAGTTTAATAGCGTTTAACGATGGATCCACGGTACAGAATGCAAAAATATGATTGTTAAAATTTTCGACTAATCGGTTCTAAGAGGCGAAGCAATACGCGGCTGGGACTTTGAAATATTTCGGAGCGCACCTAAAGTTCGTTATTTTGGCTAAACGGAGCGAAAATCTGCATTTATACCATCACGGACGTTAGTTTAATAGCGTTTAACGATGGATCCACGGTACAGAATGCAAAAATATGATTGTTAAAATTTTCGACTAATCGGTTCTAAGAGGCGAAGCAATACGCCGCTGGGACTTTGAAATATTTCGGAGCGCACCTAAAGTTCGTTATTTTGGCTAAACGGAGCGAAAATCTGCATTTATACCATCACGGACGTTAGTTTAATAGCGTTTAACGATGGATCCACGGTACAGAATGCAAAAATATGATTGTTAAAATTTTCGACTAATCGGTTCTAAGAGGCGAAGCAATACGCCGCTGGGACTTTGAAATATTTCGGAGCGCACCTAAAGTTCGTTATTTTGGCTAAACGGAGCGAAAATCTGCATTTATACCATCACGGACGCTAGTTTAATAGCGTTTAACGATCGATCCACGGTACAGAATGCAAAAATATGATTGTTAAAATTTTCGACTAATCGGTTCTAAGAGGCGAAGCAATACGCCGCTGGCACTTTGAAATATTTCGGAGCGCACCTAAAGTTCGTTATTTTGGCTAAACGGAGCGAAAATCTGCATTTATACCATCACGGACGTTAGTTTAATAGCGTTTAACGATGGATCCACGGTACAGAATGCAAAAATATGATTGTTAAAATTTTCGACTTATCGGTTCTGGATCACTGAAAAATCAAAAAAAATTATTAATTTTGATTAATTAAATTACATATGTAGTTTTATATTGTTATAGTCTCGTATTTGTTAATGTTTTGTCGTAAGAAAATGCAAAAATATCGTTTTAATGTTTTCGTCTCATCGGTTCTGGATCGCTGAAAAATCAAAAAAAAATATTAATTTTGATTAATTAAATTACAAATGGAGTTTTATATTGCTATAGTCGCTTATTTGTTAATGTTTTACCGTGAGAAAATGCAAAAATATCGTTTTAATATTTTCATCTCATCGGTTCTGGGCGGTTTTAAAATTTTTTAAAATATTAATTAAACCCATGATTTACATGAGAATGTGAATTTATTATGTCCTGCATGTTAATTTATTAATTTTCATGTATAGAACGTTATAAAATGAAAGGATATGTTCGACGATATTTTCAGTCTAAGTTTTACCGTGC
>NW_027478220.1:0-2500 GCF_051020975.1 Osmia lignaria lignaria | reverse complement strand
GCAAGTGCGTCACGGCGCGCGAGTCGTTCGTTAAAATTTATAAACGACCGCCCGTGAAAGCACCGAGTTCTAGGAAGATAATCTATAAAGATTCTCCATCCTGCTGGAAGTTATCGGATCGGCGCGATTGTTCACTTGTAGAAATCCACGCTCCCGACGTTGCCAGAAACGATATTTACGAAAGGTGTGTCAAAAATAAACGAAAGAAGCTCTCCTATAAATTTAGAAAAAGCAAACGAGTGAAATGTTTGAGATGATAATTTGCTGAAATGCAAGCTCGAATAGCCCCAGGGTTTCGAATGATTCCCCGCGCTTTATACATCTCTCTGTTTACAAACGGTGTATAAATGAAAGATCGCTTCAGATGGGTCGTCGCTGTTTGACGCGCGATGCTGTTCCTTTTTTTTTGTCTGTCTGTGCGTTTAGCTTCGCTAAACAAGTTAAATGGTTAAAAAGCGTCGAAAAAGCGAATACACACGCGACAAGACAAATCTAACGAGTAAAGGAACGCTCCGCTCCAAGATAAAAATGGTTGTTTACAATCAATACAGCGTTTCGGTACCCCTGATCGTAGTCTGAAACTGTGTAACAAAAGAGAGGAAAGCGAATGGTGAAGGAACTTCGAAGCCTCCGTGGCGTGGCTAGAACTTGTGATAAAAGTATGTTTGCAGCAATTATGCATGCTCCCGTTAAAACAGCATTTCAATGTCTCGCATGGCTTAAAGCTCTAGGAGGCTTCAACATTTAGAATACATACGGACTACTTCGTTTGTTAAAGATAAGCGAAGACCGCGCGACCATCGCTCGGTCGTCCAGTCCTCGAAAGTTTTGTTGCGTTCCAAAGAAGAGACAAATGGGGTTTACCCTTGCGCTAAGGGGAGAAGAAGAGAAAAGCAGTTGTTAAATCTAAGAGGTGTGTGGAGTACATCGCGTGTTGGTTAAAATTGTTAAATGAAGTATACGCGAAATGTTCTCTCGCTCTTGCTTTTCCTCTTGCTTCCGTGGCGCTCGAAAAGAAGGGATGATAAATAAAGAAACCTATTCGAAATCTCTTGTGGAACAAAAAATAATACGGACGGACGTTAAAATTGAACCGAGACGAAATGGATCGTCTTGCGAGTTGTCTTCGCTTTGAAATTGTTAAAAATTGATAAAAGCAATACGACGAAGCTGCAGTCCGCAAAATGTTTGAAGCAAAAAGGAAATAACACGAAAATTATGGGAACGTCGTGTCTCAACTTTTTTTTCCCTCTTGTGCTCGTTTCATCGAACGATAAATACAAACATTTTGAAACGAGAGAGGAGGAAAAATTGAATATGCGAAAGGTTGATTCACGCACAGTTTCTCTACGTGTTTGCTTTTTTGCTTCTTTTCGTTTATTTTTTTTTTTTTTGCATCGAGCATCATTATTCACCTTTCGATGAAACCAAAGAAATTGACGACCTCAGAGTAGGCGAGATTACCCGCTGAATTTAAGCATATTATTAAGCGGAGGAAAAGAAACTAACTAGGATTTCCTTAGTAGCGGCGAGCGAACAGGAATGAGCCCAGCACTGAATCCCGCGGTACCGCCGCTGGGAAATGTAGTGTTCAGGAGGATCCGTTTATCCCGAGACATCGAATTGCGTCCAAGTCCATCTTGAATGGGGCCATTTACCCATAGAGGGTGCCAGGCCCGTAGTGACCGGTACGCGTTTCGGGAGGATCTCTCCTTAGAGTCGGGTTGCTTGAGAGTGCAGCCCTAAGTGGGTGGTAAACTCCATCTAAGGCTAAATACGACCACGAGACCGATAGCGAACAAGTACCGTGAGGGAAAGTTGAAAAGAACTTTGAAGAGAGAGTTCAAGAGTACGTGAAACCGTTCAGGGGTAAACCTGAGAAACCCAAAAGATCGAATGGGGAGATTCATCGTCAACAACGCTGGCTCCCGTTGGTGCGCGATGCCCCGGATGGACCTTCGGGTTCCATTAGCGAGGGCACACCACCTTCGGCGAATGTTCCGGCGAGGTAGTCGTGCACTTCTCCCCTAGTAGAACGTCGCGACCCGTTGCGTGTCGGTCTACGGTCCGAGGCGGAGCCTGTCCGTCACCTTAACGGTGTTCGTGACAGACCCTCGGTTGCCTGGCCGACTGCGCGACGGTACTCAGACGGTATCAGGCCGCAACCAATCCATTTTCGAATGTGTGTGCGTCAGGACCGCCGCAAGCTAGGTTCAGTTATAATTACCCGGATGTACGGACTATGCGCCGTCCCCGGGTCTGGCCAGCTGTTAGCAGGAGGAGTCCTTGGACTGGCCAAGCTTTGAATTACCGGTCGGCGACGCTATTGCTTTGGGTACTCTCAGGACCCGTCTTGAAACACGGACCAAGGAGTCTAACATGTGCGCAAGTCATTGGGATATAAATAAACCTAAAGGCGAAATGAAAGTGAATGTCGTCCTCTGCGTCGACCTAGGGAGGATGGGCCTCGTTACGATTAGGCCTCGCACTCCCGGGGCGT
>NW_027478219.1:65000-67500 GCF_051020975.1 Osmia lignaria lignaria | reverse complement strand
GAATAGGTTTCTTTATTTATCATCCCTTCTTTTCGAGCGCCACGGAAGCAAGAGGAAAAGCAAGAGCGAGAGAACATTTCGCGTATACTTCATTTAACAATTTTAACCAACACGCGATGTACTCCACACACCTCTTAGATTTAACAACTGCTTTTCTCTTCTTCTCCCCTTAGCGCAAGGGTAAACCCCATTTGTCTCTTCTTTGGAACGCAACAAAACTTTCGAGGACTGGACGACCGAGCGATGGTCGCGCGGTCTTCGCTTATCTTTAACAAACGAAGTAGTCCGTATGTATTCTAAATGTTGAAGCCTCCTAGAGCTTTAAGCCATGCGAGACATTGAAATGCTGTTTTAACGGGAGCATGCATAATTGCTGCAAACATACTTTTATCACAAGTTCTAGCCACGCCACGGAGGCTTCGAAGTTCCTTCACCATTCGCTTTCCTCTCTTTTGTTACACAGTTTCAGACTACGATCAGGGGTACCGAAACGCTGTATTGATTGTAAACAACCATTTTTATCTTGGAGCGGAGCGTTCCTTTACTCGTTAGATTTGTCTTGTCGCGTGTGTATTCGCTTTTTCGACGCTTTTTAACCATTTAACTTGTTTAGCGAAGCTAAACGCACAGACAGACAAAAAAAAAGGAACAGCATCGCGCGTCAAACAGCGACGACCCATCTGAAGCGATCTTTCATTTATACACCGTTTGTAAACAGAGAGATGTATAAAGCGCGGGGAATCATTCGAAACCCTGGGGCTATTCGAGCTTGCATTTCAGCAAATTATCATCTCAAACATTTCACTCGTTTGCTTTTTCTAAATTTATAGGAGAGCTTCTTTCGTTTATTTTTGACACACCTTTCGTAAATATCGTTTCTGGCAACGTCAGGAGCGTGGATTTCTACAAGTGAACAATCGCGCCGATCCGATAACTTCCAGCAGGATGGAGAATCTTTATAGATTATCTTCCGAGAACTCGGTGCTTTCACGGGCGGTCGTTTATAAATTTTAACGAACGACTCGCGCGCCGTGACGCACTTGCGCTAGTTCGAAGAGATATTTCGAAATTTGTTTCTCTCCTTTAACGGCCTGCATTTAGTGTATCGGTTGCGATTTTCGTCACATCGTTTCCACGACAAACGCCGACGAACTGCCCAACTATCGCTCGTACGTTGCGACTCTTTCTTTGTTTATCGTTCATTCATTCTTTCAATTTCGTTCGATAATCCCGCTCCGAAACGTTCTACTTTCGTTGAACGACGGCGAGATGTTTAGAAAGAAATGAATTACTCTTTTTTCGAGAAGCAAACGCAAGCAGTCTTTTGTTAAGAAAACGACCCTCAGCCAGGCGTGGTCCAGGAATTGTATCCGTGGACCGCAATGTGCGTTCGAAATGTCGATGTTCATGTGTCCTGCAGTTCACACGTTGACGCGCAATTAGCTGCGTTCTTCATCGACCCACGAGCCAAGTGATCCACCGTTCAGGGTAATCGTAAAATTTTGTATTTCAAACTCTTTAGATCTTTAGAGTGTTATTTTCATTATTAACACGCATCACATTCGATACCCACATCACTCTCCCACCCGGCGCGTGCGGGAGAGCGAATTCGGGCGTCGCCAACGTATTTGTTTGTTTGTTCGATCGTTGACGACACGATCGCGTCCAAGGACGGAAACCGTCGGAGAAACGCCCAGTGGCACGCTCCTCTCGACGGTCGGGCGTAAAGTACATTTAAAAACCTTGAAAAGTACGAACGCACACAAGGAATGCGAGCGCGCGTCCTGTCGCTGAATCGTGGGTTGCGAGATTCGAACAGACACACGGCCGGCGACGATCGGTCTAACTAATGGACACATAGTTTTTCAAAGACTCGCTATCGTCGCTTCTCAGCCGGTCCGTAAACAACACACATCGATCAGGCGGACGCACGAATCTTACCACGGTGCGTGTTTCGTAGATTCCAGGTTACCCGCAAGTACCTCTCTCTCCCTCTCGAAAGAGGAATCTCGATCCGTCCTTTTTGGACAATGGAGAAATCTTTTTATCGCAACACGGATGGCAAAGAAACAACCAAAGCGTAGGAGCGTGGGGACGAGAGCGACGAAAAGAACGTCGCGAAAACAAAGTTTCGACGGTTGCTCGTTCTAATACATCGTAGTTTCAACTCTCTCAGTTTTAACCACTCCTAGACGCTTCGTAAACTTTTAACAATTCTTCGCCTCCGCGAGTTTCATTTCGAATAGAGCGAACGCAACACGGACCAAAAAAACTCCGGTGATGCCAGATCATTTAGCAAAGATCAGACGGCGGGTCATCTGTATTCCTTTTCTCTCTTTTTTATATCTTTCCATTTAACTAGGGTGTCGCAACGACGGGTACATTTATATATTTATATATATTGTATTTCAATTTTAATGATCCTTCACTTTCGGTTTGTAATAATATGATCCTTCTTTCATTTCGATCCTTCATATTGTAGGTTAACCAACAGAAGTTT
>NW_027478219.1:60000-62500 GCF_051020975.1 Osmia lignaria lignaria | reverse complement strand
TTTCATAAATTTTGTACCTCTTATAGAGGCCAAATATTCTCCTCCTCCTCTCATAAAGCACGAAAATCACTTTCACGCCGTGCATCCATCGTGCAAGCACGTAGACCACACACGCTGGACAATATAATAAAAGATAGCGCGGACAGTGGCATGCTATACAAATCGAGAAAGCGCGTACAGTGATCATGCTGGTCATTTTGCCACCAAATTTTATAATCTTTATCATTAGAGCGGGCCCACCAACCTCGTCTCTGTACTTTATACATTTCTCCTCCATCTGCACACACCTTTTCAAACATTAACGGAGAGAGTTCCTTGGACTTGCTTTAAATGTACATATTAGATATGTTGGAATCTCTCTCCTTTAGAAGTTTCCCCAGCCTTAAAACTTCTTTCATTTTTACTCCTCTCTCCATACTTATTTTCCTCTCTGAACGTATCAGAGAGGATTTTATTTCTGACACCTCTTGACTTTTCTTAAATTCAGGGACGTAATTTTGTTCATAATTCAGTGGACTTTTGTGTATTTTATACTTTAAATATTTCCAAACAGTCTCCCTTCTAAAAGTGATAGAACGAATTTTCGTCTAACACTACTTTCTTGGTTCAAAAATTTTATACAATCTTATAACTTTTTCAGTTTTAACAAATTTTGGTTACAGACAGTTGATGCTCAGTTTGTACAAGTATGCAACATTTATAAGTGCATACAGGTCACCAGCCTTATATTACAAGGCTCACCACATATGGGCCATTCGGTCTTAGACACCGACCCGTGGTAATGCTGTGTGGAGATTAATAATAATCCGCAACGGAAAACCGGAACGAGAATAGTCGAGAAAGTATATTCTCGAGGAGCGGTAGACTGCTTTTCAACCGAAGTCATAAAAGAGCCACACGCTCGACGCTACTCCCGACCGGTCCGAGCGAACCGAAAGTGCCTTCCTATAAATACCGAACGGCCGGCCGCTAGGTCGGCGACGCATGGGCTTACGCCCAGGCGTATGCCTGTGCAAACCGCCGTGAGAGCGTACCATCCCGCCGGCACGGTAAAACTTAGACTGAAAATATCGTCGAACATATCCTTTCATTTTATAACGTTCTATACATGAAAATTAATAAATTAACATGCAGGACATAATAAATTCACATTCTCATGTAAATCATGGGTTTAATTAATATTTTAAAAAATTTTAAAACCGCCCAGAACCGATGAGATGAAAATATTAAAACGATATTTTTGCATTTTCTTACGGTAAAACATTAACAAATAAGCGACTATAGCAATATAAAACTCCATTTGTAATTTAATTAATCAAAATTAATATTTTTTTTTGATTTTTCAGCGATCCAGAACCGATGAGACGAAAACATTAAAACGATATTTTTGCATTTTCTTACGACAAAACATTAACAAATACGAGACTATAACAATATAAAACTACATATGTAATTTAATTAATCAAAATTAATAATTTTTTTTGATTTTTCAGTGATCCAGAACCGATAAGTCGAAAATTTTAACAATCATATTTTTGCATTCTGTACCGTGGATCCATCGTTAAACGCTATTAAACTAACGTCCGTGATGGTATAAATGCAGATTTTCGCTCCGTTTAGCCAAAATAACGAACTTTAGGTGCGCTCCGAAATATTTCAAAGTCCCAGCGGCGTATTGCTTCGCCTCTTAGAACCGATTAGTCGAAAACTTTAACAATCATATTTTTGCATTCTGTACCGTGGATCGATCGTTAAACGCTATTAAACTAGCGTCCGTGATGGTATAAATGCAGATTTTCGCTCCGTTTAGCCAAAATAACGAACTTTAGGTGCGCTCCGAAATATTTCAAAGTCCCAGCGGCGTATTGCTTCGCCTCTTAGAACCGATTAGTCGAAAATTTTAACAATCATATTTTTGCATTCTGTACCGTGGATCCATCGTTAAACGCTATTAAACTAACGTCCGTGATGGTATAAATGCAGATTTTCGCTCCGTTTAGCCAAAATAACGAACTTTAGGTGCGCTCCGAAATATTTCAAAGTCCCAGCGGCGTATTGCTTCGCCTCTTAGAACCGATTAGTCGAAAATTTTAACAATCATATTTTTGCATTCTGTACCGTGGATCGATCGTTAAACGCTATTAAACTAACGTCCGTGATGGTATAAATGCAGATTTTCGCTCCGTTTAGCCAAAATAACGAACTTTAGGTGCGCTCCGAAATATTTCAAAGTCCCAGCGGCGTATTGCTTCGCCTCTTAGAACCGATTAGTCGAAAATTTTAACAATCATATTTTTGCATTCTGTACCGTGGATCGATCGTTAAACGCTATTAAACTAACGTCCGTGATGGTATAAATGCAGATTTTCGCTCCGTTTAGCCAAAATAACGAACTTTAGGTGCGCTCCGAAATATTTCAAAGTCCCAGCGGCGTATTGCTTCGCCTCTTAGAACCGATTAGTCGAAAATTTTAACAATCATATTTTTGCATTCTGTACCG
>NW_027478219.1:50000-55000 GCF_051020975.1 Osmia lignaria lignaria | reverse complement strand
CCCGTCTGCCTATCGGGGCCCTCTTGATCCAGCCGCTCCTGAGCACAATTGCCTCAGTTTTGCGGGCCGAAATCTCGAGTTTGGCCGAAGAACACCAGTCTAAAATGATGTCTACAACGCGCTGACCTATCGTCTCTAGTTCCCGTCTACTGTCTCCGCATACGACGACAAGGAGGTCGTCGGCGTAGGCGATCACAGTGAAGCCTAGTGACTCTAGTAGCGCGATGAGTCCATCGAACATGAGGTTCCAGCAGTCCGGGCCGAGGACGGAGCCCTGTGGGCACCCCCTCGTGGCCTGCTTGGATACCTTTCCTGACGCAATTTTGATGAGTACCTTACGATCGCTGAAATAGCTCCGCATTACCTTAAAGGCGTTTTGCGGGCAACCTTTCTCCTTCAATTTAGCTAGTACTAGTGGCCACCAGACGTTGTCGAAGGCGCCCGAGATGTCGAAGAGCAGCGCCGTCACGTATCGATGCTGAGAGGCATCGACTGCGCGTCGCAGTTCCACGATCGCGTCTTCCGTCGACTTTCCGGCGGTGAAGCCGAACTGTCGGCCGGAAATCCGTCCCGGTGCCAACGACGTCTGGTGTAGCCGTTTCTTGAGGAGTTTCTCGAAAAGTTTCCCAACGACGGAGAGGAGACAGATAGGCCTATACGACTTTGGGTTTCTTTCATCTTTGTCCGCCCCTTTCAGCAGGATTCGGAGAGAACCCTCTTTCCATGCTGATGGGAAAACACCCCATCGGAGACATCCGTTGAACAATCGTACTATTTCACCGGGGATAGTACGTACTGAAGCTTTGAGTGCACGGACCTCGACGAGGTCCGGCCCTGGTGCCTTATTATTCTTGAATGTCCTCACGGCTGCCATTACCTCTCCCTCTGTGAAGGGCGGGGTGTCCTCTGTGTCCGGTGCGGATTTTGCATCTTCTCTGATATCGCGTTGCGCGGGTGTGTCCTCTTCTTCTCGGTCTTCTGGGATGTGTGCGTCCAGCAGCACTTTCGCGGTTTCCTGCAGGCTTGCCGTATGATTGTTTCCACGTTGCAGAGTGCTCAGCACTCCTTCAACGCGCATCTTCTTAGCCTGGAGCTTGTAGACCGCACCCCAGGGTTGGTTGTTGCCGTTAGACGTCACGAAGTTACGCCAGCTTTCTCGCTTTGTGCGTTTCACGCTCTTATTATACATTCGCAGGGCGTCGCGATACGCCTTCTGCTTCTGGTTGCGGGGTTGTTCCTCCAGTTCCTGCTGGAAGGCTCGTCGCAGCCTGTATACCTCCTTTTTGAGCCGTGTCAGCTCCTTTGTCCACCACGGGTTAGATTTTCTAAAGACACGTTTCCTTGGCATTGACGCGCTACAGGAGTCAGTGATGACTCCCGTGAGCGCCGCCGCCATGTATTCTACGTCTTCTGCAGATTCGAGCTGCAGGGGCTCGAGCCTCGATCCGGAAAGGTCGGCCAGTGTTCCGGCGTACAACTCCCAATCGGCTCGACTAGTGTCGAACCGAGTGTTAGCGGTACATCGGTCAACCGCGTTGGCTTTCGGTACCCTGAGCTCGATATCCACGGCGTTATGGTCGCTATTCGCCCAGTCGCACCTAACTCTCCAACTTCTGACGAAACGAAACATGGGGGGCGTTGCCAGAGTAACATCAATGAATGATGAGCCTCTGGGCGTCCAATAGGTCGGCGGCTGCGAGACGTCGTTCACAACTTCAATACCAAATGCTCGGATGAGCCCCTCGAATAGGGCGCCTCTATCGTCGGTGCTCTGGGGACCCCAGAGCGACGACCGTGCATTGGCGTCTAACGATACTAACAATCTCTCCCCCCTTAGTGAACGGAACACCACCTCAAGATGTTTGAGGTGCTCCTCGATTTCGTCGCTGTACTGGAAATAGCACGAGACGGCGTAAAACGAGAAGTCGGGGGTCAACACTTCCACGCATACGCAATGGGTTGTGCTAAGTTGCGAGACAAAAACTGCGTCGAAGCTCGAGTTACACACCACGACAGCCGCCCCCGGGGGATGCGACTTTGTGGCTGCGACTCTTGCTCCGGACCCTAGGCCGCCGATGGTGTAGCTCGTACCGTGCTGCCGGACGTAAGGTTCTTGTAGTAGCAGTACGTCCAGGTGCTTTTCCGTTACGAGCTGACGTACCTCGCCCATCACTGCAGCCGAACGCTGGGCGTTCAGCTGCATTACCCTAATACCCGTGGTGGCTCTTGTGTTCGCGGCCTGCGCGATCCGGTTTCGTGGTGGGTTTATTTTACTGTCCATAATCGGTTCTAGACAGTACCTGGTTTATCGCCGCAATATGCGCTGGGCATTCCTTATCGGTTACGCAGTGATTGTGTGTTTTTCCCGCTTTCTTGCAGTTCACACATGATGCCTGTTTGCCCTTATTGGGACAGCTTTTGAAGCTGTGTCCTGCCTCCGCACAGTGGCCGCATACGTCGCCTTCGCTCCTGCAATATTTCGTCGTATGGCCATAGCTTTGGCACTTATAGCACCTTGTAGCTGATAAGTAGTCCCGGACCTGGCAGCATTGCCACATTATATATAGGCGCTCCTTTTTTATGAGCACTTCCCGTGCTTCCCGCGATGCTTCAAGAACCAGGTTACAACTGTCCTTATTGTTCTTGTTACCTGTTTTGAAGGCGATTTTGATTTGCTGCCTATATTTGGTAGCTTCCTCATCGCTCAGGTTTTGGTTGATCATGGCCTGAAGTACCTCGTTGTCATCTTCTCGTCTGGGAGCCCCGTAGACGATGATACGCGGGCTCTTCTTTGCAGGGACGTCGACCAGCAGTCCAGCGCTTTTCAGCTTTTCATTCCTGAGTAGGGCTTCTACGTTGCAGCTTTTAGCTGTTTCGATTATGATGCCGCTGCTGTGCGTGCGCCTGACGTTCTTCACTTGCAGGTTGTCCTCGTTCGGCGATACAAGCTTTACTAGGGCCTGTTTCGTTGCGTCGCTGGTTTCGTACTGCTTCGCGTCCTTTGGTCTGATTATGACCACGTTAGGTGGGCTCTGTTTTTGGTTTGAGAGCTCCGCTGTTTTAGACCTGATGCCTAGACGTTCTGCGTACGTCATTTTCGGCTGCCTAGGTATCGTTTCATTTGCCTTTTCGATGGCACTTATCTCCTTTTTCTGTTCCACGGTTTGGTTCCGGAGTACCTCGATTTGTCCCTCAAGGTTACTATTTAATAGTAGGGACTCCTGCAACAGGCTTTGTAATTTGATTACCTTGGCTACCACGTACTTACTTGTGGCCGCATCGAAGCCGTAGTCCGGGTCGGTAATGATGTTCAGAAGCTTCTTCTGGATGGCTTCTGATTTCTCCTTGATTTCGAGGATCGGGCCTCGTTGCTGCTTGCGGGGGGTCTTTGATTCGCTTTCCTTATCGCTAAGCTTCGGAGAAGGGCTGTTGCCGCAGCGCATTTTCCGCTTACCTGCGTCTGGCGCTTCATTCTTCTTCTGTGGCGGCTCCTGGTCTGTATCTGAGGACATTTTGCGCTTCCTCACGTGCTTCGTCCTGCGACGAGCTGTCGTCATAAGCTCCGCGTCGGTTGTGTCCTCGTTTGCTTCCATGGCCGAGGTCGTCCTAGATTCTCTAACGTTGGCCAACTCGATTCGTCGCTTCTCGATGTCGTAAGCCAATCAGCAACCTCGCTCGTCGTTGGCGTCAGCCAATCGTAGGCTTCGCTGTCCGCTGGCGTCAGCCAATCAGACTGCTCGGTGTTAATACCGAGAAACTGCCGCTTGTGGCGCCACCGGCGGTAGCGTCCAAGATGGCGTCCAATATGGCGCTCAATATGGCGTCCAATATGGCGGAGTAACCTAAAATCTACTGAAGATATTTATTAGCAATTATTCCTACTAAACTTACCTTGATCGAAGTCTCTGGCAGATTTTAAGCAATCTGGGGAGTTTCTGGCACTTCTGGTGTAACAGGCACACGTGGAGTCGCAGTCAGCTAGGCAGAAGCAGGCCGAAGTTGGGTGGGGCCGGTGACAGGCCAGGCGAACCACGCCCGTCTCGGTTTTTCCCACTTTTCTTCGTGTATCCTGGGTTCTGCACTAAACCTTATGTCTCTGGATGTCCACTGGCACTAAATACACACTTCTGAGCACAGGATGTAATTTTCCTGAGAAAAATTCCACACAAAACTCGTAAATATCGCGGAGCGACGTGAAGCGCGTCAGTCCTCGACAAAACCAAGATGGCGGATCAGTAGATAGGGACAGAAGGGAATCTCGTTAATCCATTCATGCGCGTCACTAATTAGATGACGAGGCATTTGGCTACCTTAAGAGAGTCATAGTTACTCCCGCCGTTTACCCGCGCTTTTTTGAATTTCTTCACGTTGACATTCAGAGCACTGGGCAGAAATCACATTGCGTCATCACCCGTGAGGGCCATCGCAATGCTTTGTTTTAATTAGACAGTCGGATTCCCCTAGTCCGTGCCAGTTCTGAGCTAAGCGTTGAATGGCGGCCGAAGAAGCGACCACGACGGCGTTAACCGCCACGGAAGCCTCGCAGCAAGGAAGATCCGCGGGAGGCCAAGGCACGGGACCGAGCTCGGATCCCGGGACGCGACCGAAGTCGCCAACCGTTCACCTCGCCCAGGCCCGGCACGTCAGCCAGACCCGCTTCCCGACCAAGCCCGACACGCCCCGCTCCTCAGAGCCAATCCTTATTCCGAAGTTACGGATCCAATTTGCCGACTTCCCTTACCTACATTAATCTATCGACTAGAGGCTCTTCACCTTGGAGACCTGCTGCGGATATGGGTACGAACCGGCGCGACACCTCCACGTGGCCCTCTCCTGGATTTTCAAGGTCCGAGGGGAAGATCCAGACACCGCCGCAACTGCGGTGCTCTTCGCGTTCCAAACCCTATCTCCCTGCTAGAGGTTTCCAGGGAACTCGAACGCTTATACAGAAAAGAAAACTCTTCCCAGATCTCCCGACGGCGTCTCCAGGTCATTTTGGG
>NW_027478219.1:45000-47500 GCF_051020975.1 Osmia lignaria lignaria | reverse complement strand
CGAATAGGTTTCTTTATTTATCATCCCTTCTTTTCGAGCGCCACGGAAGCAAGAGGAAAAGCAAGAGCGAGAGAACATTTCGCGTATACTTCATTTAACAATTTTAACCAACACGCGATGTACTCCACACACCTCTTAGATTTAACAACTGCTTTTCTCTTCTTCTCCCCTTAGCGCAAGGGTAAACCCCATTTGTCTCTTCTTTGGAACGCAACAAAACTTTCGAGGACTGGACGACCGAGCGATGGTCGCGCGGTCTTCGCTTATCTTTAACAAACGAAGTAGTCCGTATGTATTCTAAATGTTGAAGCCTCCTAGAGCTTTAAGCCATGCGAGACATTGAAATGCTGTTTTAACGGGAGCATGCATAATTGCTGCAAACATACTTTTATCACAAGTTCTAGCCACGCCACGGAGGCTTCGAAGTTCCTTCACCATTCGCTTTCCTCTCTTTTGTTACACAGTTTCAGACTACGATCAGGGGTACCGAAACGCTGTATTGATTGTAAACAACCATTTTTATCTTGGAGCGGAGCGTTCCTTTACTCGTTAGATTTGTCTTGTCGCGTGTGTATTCGCTTTTTCGACGCTTTTTAACCATTTAACTTGTTTAGCGAAGCTAAACGCACAGACAGACAAAAAAAAAGGAACAGCATCGCGCGTCAAACAGCGACGACCCATCTGAAGCGATCTTTCATTTATACACCGTTTGTAAACAGAGAGATGTATAAAGCGCGGGGAATCATTCGAAACCCTGGGGCTATTCGAGCTTGCATTTCAGCAAATTATCATCTCAAACATTTCACTCGTTTGCTTTTTCTAAATTTATAGGAGAGCTTCTTTCGTTTATTTTTGACACACCTTTCGTAAATATCGTTTCTGGCAACGTCAGGAGCGTGGATTTCTACAAGTGAACAATCGCGCCGATCCGATAACTTCCAGCAGGATGGAGAATCTTTATAGATTATCTTCCGAGAACTCGGTGCTTTCACGGGCGGTCGTTTATAAATTTTAACGAACGACTCGCGCGCCGTGACGCACTTGCGCTAGTTCGAAGAGATATTTCGAAATTTGTTTCTCTCCTTTAACGGCCTGCATTTAGTGTATCGGTTGCGATTTTCGTCACATCGTTTCCACGACAAACGCCGACGAACTGCCCAACTATCGCTCGTACGTTGCGACTCTTTCTTTGTTTATCGTTCATTCATTCTTTCAATTTCGTTCGATAATCCCGCTCCGAAACGTTCTACTTTCGTTGAACGACGGCGAGATGTTTAGAAAGAAATGAATTACTCTTTTTTCGAGAAGCAAACGCAAGCAGTCTTTTGTTAAGAAAACGACCCTCAGCCAGGCGTGGTCCAGGAATTGTATCCGTGGACCGCAATGTGCGTTCGAAATGTCGATGTTCATGTGTCCTGCAGTTCACACGTTGACGCGCAATTAGCTGCGTTCTTCATCGACCCACGAGCCAAGTGATCCACCGTTCAGGGTAATCGTAAAATTTTGTATTTCAAACTCTTTAGATCTTTAGAGTGTTATTTTCATTATTAACACGCATCACATTCGATACCCACATCACTCTCCCACCCGGCGCGTGCGGGAGAGCGAATTCGGGCGTCGCCAACGTATTTGTTTGTTTGTTCGATCGTTGACGACACGATCGCGTCCAAGGACGGAAACCGTCGGAGAAACGCCCAGTGGCACGCTCCTCTCGACGGTCGGGCGTAAAGTACATTTAAAAACCTTGAAAAGTACGAACGCACACAAGGAATGCGAGCGCGCGTCCTGTCGCTGAATCGTGGGTTGCGAGATTCGAACAGACACACGGCCGGCGACGATCGGTCTAACTAATGGACACATAGTTTTTCAAAGACTCGCTATCGTCGCTTCTCAGCCGGTCCGTAAACAACACACATCGATCAGGCGGACGCACGAATCTTACCACGGTGCGTGTTTCGTAGATTCCAGGTTACCCGCAAGTACCTCTCTCTCCCTCTCGAAAGAGGAATCTCGATCCGTCCTTTTTGGACAATGGAGAAATCTTTTTATCGCAACACGGATGGCAAAGAAACAACCAAAGCGTAGGAGCGTGGGGACGAGAGCGACGAAAAGAACGTCGCGAAAACAAAGTTTCGACGGTTGCTCGTTCTAATACATCGTAGTTTCAACTCTCTCAGTTTTAACCACTCCTAGACGCTTCGTAAACTTTTAACAATTCTTCGCCTCCGCGAGTTTCATTTCGAATAGAGCGAACGCAACACGGACCAAAAAAACTCCGGTGATGCCAGATCATTTAGCAAAGATCAGACGGCGGGTCATCTGTATTCCTTTTCTCTCTTTTTTATATCTTTCCATTTAACTAGGGTGTCGCAACGACGGGTACATTTATATATTTATATATATTGTATTTCAATTTTAATGATCCTTCACTTTCGGTTTGTAATAATATGATCCTTCTTTCATTTCGATCCTTCATATTGTAGGTTAACCAACAGAAGTT
>NW_027478219.1:37500-42500 GCF_051020975.1 Osmia lignaria lignaria | reverse complement strand
ATTTCATAAATTTTGTACCTCTTATAGAGGCCAAATATTCTCCTCCTCCTCTCATAAAGCACGAAAATCACTTTCACGCCGTGCATCCATCGTGCAAGCACGTAGACCACACACGCTGGACAATATAATAAAAGATAGCGCGGACAGTGGCATGCTATACAAATCGAGAAAGCGCGTACAGTGATCATGCTGGTCATTTTGCCACCAAATTTTATAATCTTTATCATTAGAGCGGGCCCACCAACCTCGTCTCTGTACTTTATACATTTCTCCTCCATCTGCACACACCTTTTCAAACATTAACGGAGAGAGTTCCTTGGACTTGCTTTAAATGTACATATTAGATATGTTGGAATCTCTCTCCTTTAGAAGTTTCCCCAGCCTTAAAACTTCTTTCATTTTTACTCCTCTCTCCATACTTATTTTCCTCTCTGAACGTATCAGAGAGGATTTTATTTCTGACACCTCTTGACTTTTCTTAAATTCAGGGACGTAATTTTGTTCATAATTCAGTGGACTTTTGTGTATTTTATACTTTAAATATTTCCAAACAGTCTCCCTTCTAAAAGTGATAGAACGAATTTTCGTCTAACACTACTTTCTTGGTTCAAAAATTTTATACAATCTTATAACTTTTTCAGTTTTAACAAATTTTGGTTACAGACAGTTGATGCTCAGTTTGTACAAGTATGCAACATTTATAAGTGCATACAGGTCACCAGCCTTATATTACAAGGCTCACCACATATGGGCCATTCGGTCTTAGACACCGACCCGTGGTAATGCTGTGTGGAGATTAATAATAATCCGCAACGGAAAACCGGAACGAGAATAGTCGAGAAAGTATATTCTCGAGGAGCGGTAGACTGCTTTTCAACCGAAGTCATAAAAGAGCCACACGCTCGACGCTACTCCCGACCGGTCCGAGCGAACCGAAAGTGCCTTCCTATAAATACCGAACGGCCGGCCGCTAGGTCGGCGACGCATGGGCTTACGCCCAGGCGTATGCCTGTGCAAACCGCCGTGAGAGCGTACCATCCCGCCGGCACGGTAAAACTTAGACTGAAAATATCGTCGAACATATCCTTTCATTTTATAACGTTCTATACATGAAAATTAATAAATTAACATGCAGGACATAATAAATTCACATTCTCATGTAAATCATGGGTTTAATTAATATTTTAAAAAATTTTAAAACCGCCCAGAACCGATGAGATGAAAATATTAAAACGATATTTTTGCATTTTCTTACGGTAAAACATTAACAAATAAGCGACTATAGCAATATAAAACTCCATTTGTAATTTAATTAATCAAAATTAATATTTTTTTTTGATTTTTCAGCGATCCAGAACCGATGAGACGAAAACATTAAAACGATATTTTTGCATTTTCTTACGACAAAACATTAACAAATACGAGACTATAACAATATAAAACTACATATGTAATTTAATTAATCAAAATTAATAATTTTTTTTGATTTTTCAGTGATCCAGAACCGATAAGTCGAAAATTTTAACAATCATATTTTTGCATTCTGTACCGTGGATCCATCGTTAAACGCTATTAAACTAACGTCCGTGATGGTATAAATGCAGATTTTCGCTCCGTTTAGCCAAAATAACGAACTTTAGGTGCGCTCCGAAATATTTCAAAGTCCCAGCGGCGTATTGCTTCGCCTCTTAGAACCGATTAGTCGAAAACTTTAACAATCATATTTTTGCATTCTGTACCGTGGATCGATCGTTAAACGCTATTAAACTAGCGTCCGTGATGGTATAAATGCAGATTTTCGCTCCGTTTAGCCAAAATAACGAACTTTAGGTGCGCTCCGAAATATTTCAAAGTCCCAGCGGCGTATTGCTTCGCCTCTTAGAACCGATTAGTCGAAAATTTTAACAATCATATTTTTGCATTCTGTACCGTGGATCCATCGTTAAACGCTATTAAACTAACGTCCGTGATGGTATAAATGCAGATTTTCGCTCCGTTTAGCCAAAATAACGAACTTTAGGTGCGCTCCGAAATATTTCAAAGTCCCAGCGGCGTATTGCTTCGCCTCTTAGAACCGATTAGTCGAAAATTTTAACAATCATATTTTTGCATTCTGTACCGTGGATCGATCGTTAAACGCTATTAAACTAACGTCCGTGATGGTATAAATGCAGATTTTCGCTCCGTTTAGCCAAAATAACGAACTTTAGGTGCGCTCCGAAATATTTCAAAGTCCCAGCGGCGTATTGCTTCGCCTCTTAGAACCGATTAGTCGAAAATTTTAACAATCATATTTTTGCATTCTGTACCGTGGATCGATCGTTAAACGCTATTAAACTAACGTCCGTGATGGTATAAATGCAGATTTTCGCTCCGTTTAGCCAAAATAACGAACTTTAGGTGCGCTCCGAAATATTTCAAAGTCCCAGCGGCGTATTGCTTCGCCTCTTAGAACCGATTAGTCGAAAATTTTAACAATCATATTTTTGCATTCTGTACCGTGGATCGATCGTTAAACGCTATTAAACTAACGTCCGTGATGGTATAAATGCAGATTTTCGCTCCGTTTAGCCAAAATAACGAACTTTAGGTGCGCTCCGAAATATTTCAAAGTCCCAGCGGCGTATTGCTTCGCCTCTTAGAACCGATTAGTCGAAAATTTTAACAATCATATTTTTGCATTCTGTACCGTGGATCGATCGTTAAACGCTATTAAACTAACGTCCGTGATGGTATAAATGCAGATTTTCGCTCCGTTTAGCCAAAATAACGAACTTTAGGTGCGCTCCGAAATATTTCAAAGTCCCAGCGGCGTATTGCTTCGCCTCTTAGAACCGATTAGTCGAAAATTTTAACAATCATATTTTTGCATTCTGTACCGTGGATCCATCGTTAAACGCTATTAAACTAACGTCCGTGATGGTATAAATGCAGATTTTCGCTCCGTTTAGCCAAAATAACGAACTTTAGGTGCGCTCCGAAATATTTCAAAGTCCCAGCGGCGTATTGCTTCGCCTCTTAGAACCGATTAGTCGAAAATTTTAACAATCATATTTTTGCATTCTGTACCGTGGATCGATCGTTAAACGCTATTAAACTAGCGTCCGTGATGGTATAAATGCAGATTTTCGCTCCGTTTAGCCAAAATAACGAACTTTAGGTGCGCTCCGAAATATTTCAAAGTCCCAGCGGCGTATTGCTTCGCCTCTTAGAACCGATTAGTCGAAAATTTTAACAATCATATTTTTGCATTCTGTACCGTGGATCCATCGTTAAACGCTATTAAACTAACGTCCGTGATGGTATAAATGCAGATTTTCGCTCCGTTTAGCCAAAATAACGAACTTTAGGTGCGCTCCGAAATATTTCAAAGTCCCAGCGGCGTATTGCTTCGCCTCTTAGAACCGATTAGTCGAAAATTTTAACAATCATATTTTTGCATTCTGTACCGTGGATCGATCGTTAAACGCTATTAAACTAACGTCCGTGATGGTATAAATGCAGATTTTCGCTCCGTTTAGCCAAAATAACGAACTTTAGGTGCGCTCCGAAATATTTCAAAGTCCCAGCGGCGTATTGCTTCGCCTCTTAGAACCGATTAGTCGAAAATTTTAACAATCATATTTTTGCATTCTGTACCGTGGATCGATCGTTAAACGCTATTAAACTAACGTCCGTGATGGTATAAATGCAGATTTTCGCTCCGTTTAGCCAAAATAACGAACTTTAGGTGCGCTCCGAAATATTTCAAAGTCCCAGCGGCGTATTGCTTCGCCTCTTAGAACCGATTAGTCGAAAATTTTAACAATCATATTTTTGCATTCTGTACCGTGGATCGATCGTTAAACGCTATTAAACTAACGTCCGTGATGGTATAAATGCAGATTTTCGCTCCGTTTAGCCAAAATAACGAACTTTAGGTGCGCTCCGAAATATTTCAAAGTCCCAGCGGCGTATTGCTTCGCCTCTTAGAACCGATTAGTCGAAAATTTTAACAATCATATTTTTGCATTCTGTACCGTGGATCCATCGTTAAACGCTATTAAACTAACGTCCGTGATGGTATAAATGCAGATTTTCGCTCCGTTTAGCCAAAATAACGAACTTTAGGTGCGCTCCGAAATATTTCAAAGTCCCAGCGGCGTATTGCTTCGCCTCTTAGAACCGATTAGTCGAAAATTTTAACAATCATATTTTTGCATTCTGTACCGTGGATCGATCGTTAAACGCTATTAAACTAGCGTCCGTGATGGTATAAATGCAGATTTTCGCTCCGTTTAGCCAAAATAACGAACTTTAGGTGCGCTCCGAAATATTTCAAAGTCCCAGCGGCGTATTGCTTCGCCTCTTAGAACCGATTAGTCGAAAATTTTAACAATCATATTTTTGCATTCTGTACCGTGGATCCATCGTTAAACGCTATTAAACTAACGTCCGTGATGGTATAAATGCAGATTTTCGCTCCGTTTAGCCAAAATAACGAACTTTAGGTGCGCTCCGAAATATTTCAAAGTCCCAGCGGCGTATTGCTTCGCCTCTTAGAACCGATTAGTCGAAAATTTTAACAATCATATTTTTGCATTCTGTACCGTGGATCGATCGTTAAACGCTATTAAACTAACGTCCGTGATGGTATAAATGCAGATTTTCGCTCCGTTTAGCCAAAATAACGAACTTTAGGTGCGCTCCGAAATATTTCAAAGTCCCAGCGGCGTATTGCTTCGCCTCTTAGAACCGATTAGTCGAAAATTTTAACAATCATATTTTTGCATTCTGTACCGTGGATCCATCGTTAAACGCTATTAAACTAACGTCCGTGATGGTATAAATGCAGATTTTCGCTCCGTTTAGCCAAAATAACGAACTTTAGGTGCGCTCCGAAATATTTCAAAGTCCCAGCCGCGTATTGCTTTGCCCCGAAATTTTTCAAAGTTCCAGCGGCGTGTTGCTTTCAAAGTGCCTCCCTCTAAATACCGATCGGCAGGCCGCTAGGTCGGCGA
>NW_027478219.1:22500-25000 GCF_051020975.1 Osmia lignaria lignaria | reverse complement strand
TAATTTTTTTTGATTTTTCAGTGATCCAGAACCGATAAGTCGAAAATTTTAACAATCATATTTTTGCATTCTGTACCGTGGATCCATCGTTAAACGCTATTAAACTAACGTCCGTGATGGTATAAATGCAGATTTTCGCTCCGTTTAGCCAAAATAACGAACTTTAGGTGCGCTCCGAAATATTTCAAAGTCCCAGCGGCGTATTGCTTCGCCTCTTAGAACCGATTAGTCGAAAACTTTAACAATCATATTTTTGCATTCTGTACCGTGGATCGATCGTTAAACGCTATTAAACTAGCGTCCGTGATGGTATAAATGCAGATTTTCGCTCCGTTTAGCCAAAATAACGAACTTTAGGTGCGCTCCGAAATATTTCAAAGTCCCAGCGGCGTATTGCTTCGCCTCTTAGAACCGATTAGTCGAAAATTTTAACAATCATATTTTTGCATTCTGTACCGTGGATCCATCGTTAAACGCTATTAAACTAACGTCCGTGATGGTATAAATGCAGATTTTCGCTCCGTTTAGCCAAAATAACGAACTTTAGGTGCGCTCCGAAATATTTCAAAGTCCCAGCGGCGTATTGCTTCGCCTCTTAGAACCGATTAGTCGAAAATTTTAACAATCATATTTTTGCATTCTGTACCGTGGATCGATCGTTAAACGCTATTAAACTAACGTCCGTGATGGTATAAATGCAGATTTTCGCTCCGTTTAGCCAAAATAACGAACTTTAGGTGCGCTCCGAAATATTTCAAAGTCCCAGCGGCGTATTGCTTCGCCTCTTAGAACCGATTAGTCGAAAATTTTAACAATCATATTTTTGCATTCTGTACCGTGGATCGATCGTTAAACGCTATTAAACTAACGTCCGTGATGGTATAAATGCAGATTTTCGCTCCGTTTAGCCAAAATAACGAACTTTAGGTGCGCTCCGAAATATTTCAAAGTCCCAGCGGCGTATTGCTTCGCCTCTTAGAACCGATTAGTCGAAAATTTTAACAATCATATTTTTGCATTCTGTACCGTGGATCGATCGTTAAACGCTATTAAACTAACGTCCGTGATGGTATAAATGCAGATTTTCGCTCCGTTTAGCCAAAATAACGAACTTTAGGTGCGCTCCGAAATATTTCAAAGTCCCAGCGGCGTATTGCTTCGCCTCTTAGAACCGATTAGTCGAAAATTTTAACAATCATATTTTTGCATTCTGTACCGTGGATCGATCGTTAAACGCTATTAAACTAACGTCCGTGATGGTATAAATGCAGATTTTCGCTCCGTTTAGCCAAAATAACGAACTTTAGGTGCGCTCCGAAATATTTCAAAGTCCCAGCGGCGTATTGCTTCGCCTCTTAGAACCGATTAGTCGAAAATTTTAACAATCATATTTTTGCATTCTGTACCGTGGATCCATCGTTAAACGCTATTAAACTAACGTCCGTGATGGTATAAATGCAGATTTTCGCTCCGTTTAGCCAAAATAACGAACTTTAGGTGCGCTCCGAAATATTTCAAAGTCCCAGCGGCGTATTGCTTCGCCTCTTAGAACCGATTAGTCGAAAATTTTAACAATCATATTTTTGCATTCTGTACCGTGGATCGATCGTTAAACGCTATTAAACTAGCGTCCGTGATGGTATAAATGCAGATTTTCGCTCCGTTTAGCCAAAATAACGAACTTTAGGTGCGCTCCGAAATATTTCAAAGTCCCAGCGGCGTATTGCTTCGCCTCTTAGAACCGATTAGTCGAAAATTTTAACAATCATATTTTTGCATTCTGTACCGTGGATCCATCGTTAAACGCTATTAAACTAACGTCCGTGATGGTATAAATGCAGATTTTCGCTCCGTTTAGCCAAAATAACGAACTTTAGGTGCGCTCCGAAATATTTCAAAGTCCCAGCGGCGTATTGCTTCGCCTCTTAGAACCGATTAGTCGAAAATTTTAACAATCATATTTTTGCATTCTGTACCGTGGATCCATCGTTAAACGCTATTAAACTAACGTCCGTGATGGTATAAATGCAGATTTTCGCTCCGTTTAGCCAAAATAACGAACTTTAGGTGCGCTCCGAAATATTTCAAAGTCCCAGCGGCGTATTGCTTCGCCTCTTAGAACCGATTAGTCGAAAATTTTAACAATCATATTTTTGCATTCTGTACCGTGGATCGATCGTTAAACGCTATTAAACTAACGTCCGTGATGGTATAAATGCAGATTTTCGCTCCGTTTAGCCAAAATAACGAACTTTAGGTGCGCTCCGAAATATTTCAAAGTCCCAGCGGCGTATTGCTTCGCCTCTTAGAACCGATTAGTCGAAAATTTTAACAATCATATTTTTGCATTCTGTACCGTGGATCCATCGTTAAACGCTATTAAACTAACGTCCGTGATGGTATAAATGCAGATTTTCGCTCCGTTTAGCCAAAATAACGAACTTTAGGTGCGCTCCGAAATATTTCAAAGTCCCAGCCGCGTATTGCTTTGCCCCGAAAT
>NW_027478219.1:15000-17500 GCF_051020975.1 Osmia lignaria lignaria | reverse complement strand
TTTATTCCGTCAGTTCCGGGGGCGGATTCTTTTAATTTTAATAGCTCTCTATGTAATTCAGTGCCTGTGATGGGGTGATTGGTTTCTATTTTAGGTTTGTATTTACTATTGTAGGGTTTTAAATTTAGTTTTTTCTTTGTAAATAATTCTTTATAATATTGTGTGAATGTGTCCATATCGGGGGTTTCAGGAGATTCTAACGATGGCCCGGATAGGATGTGTTCTACGGCTTGTGTTGGGTTTTTCATATAAAGTTTTTGCATACGGACATATTCATTAGTTCGTCTTTTGGCACGGGTTCCTTTTCTTTTGTGGTAAGTATTTCTTTTTCTATTTCTATTGTTTGCAGGTTTGTTTAATTTTTCATTAGCTATTTTTTGTATATATTTATCAATCATGTTCATTACTTGTGTTGTTTCAGTGTTTTTTAAGATTTCATAGATTATGTTACTCATTTCTTCGGTAGTTTCTTCTTGTATCTCGCGTAATAGGCGACAGATTTCCTTAGATGGTATGAGGCTACATGATTCTTCGACGTGCTCGGTGGTATCAGCTGATTGGGATTTGAGAGGTACATTAGATTGCGCTACATCACACGTATGCATTGAGGTATTTGCGTATGGTAAATCCGGAATTGTGACTTTATTTGGATTATGTTCCACTCTATGTAGTATTATTTTAGGCGATAATGGACAAATTTCTCTATATTTCTGAGCTTTTAGGTTTTCTGCTTCTTCTTTTAGATATTGCTGGTATATCGGTTTCTGCCTTAGTTTTTTAATTCCATCTATTGGGCGTCCAGCAAAATTCGATAATATTTTGTTTATATCTTTTGATAGTAATGATAGTCTGTTTGGTAAGGAGGCTTCAGTATTCGCTATTGCACGTATTTCACCGTTCGAGTATTGTGGTCGTGCCGTATTTTGTCTCTTTGTTATTAGTTCTACATCAGCTGTATTATATTCAACAGGGTGCATCCTGCGTTGGTGCAATCTTAGTCCGGCGTACGTCTTATATTTTGTATTACATATATCGCATAAATATCCGTCTGGTTGTATAGGTGGTGCATTGCATCTTCGGATATGTTGTGCAGCGCTTGCTGGGGTTCTGTCAGATAGTTGGACGCGACAGGATGGGCAGCATTCAGGCGTAGTTCTACGCCGGCTATTAGTTGACCTTGAATTAGTTTGCGTATCCAGGGGATTAGAGTCCTCCTGGTCGGTGTTTTCCACCATAGCTGTCGCCACTGCTTGGGATCGACAGCATCCGAGGCTTGTTTTCTTTTTGTTTTTTGCTGTATCAGTTTTGCCCGAAGGCGTGAGCCCAGCGGGGTGCAAACCCGAGGGGCCCACCCGGATTGCTCCGAGTTCGCCGCACTCCGTTTAGCCGTGGTTGAGGTACCAACCACGTTTTCCGGCAGGTACCCCGAGGAGGTAGGTCGTGCGACTTGGATGGGAGAGGCTGAGGGGCACAGAGGCCTGTATTGCGCATCACCATCCCTGTAACTACGACTCCCAAAAGCGACCACGTCGCGCTCACGGTGTCACTCGATGTAATGTGGCTCCCGATCCCTCCGCACCTCCACGAGGTGGGAGCTGGGCAACGTTCAGTTGGCAACAACTGAACGGCTGAGCCGGAGGGAAGGCACCGTGAGCGCGACGAGGGCCCTTAAGAGAGTCATAGTTACTCCCGCCGTTTACCCGCGCTTTTTTGAATTTCTTCACGTTGACATTCAGAGCACTGGGCAGAAATCACATTGCGTCATCACCCGTGAGGGCCATCGCAATGCTTTGTTTTAATTAGACAGTCGGATTCCCCTAGTCCGTGCCAGTTCTGAGCTAAGCGTTGAATGGCGGCCGAAGAAGCGACCACGACGGCGTTAACCGCCACGGAAGCCTCGCAGCAAGGAAGATCCGCGGGAGGCCAAGGCACGGGACCGAGCTCGGATCCCGGGACGCGACCGAAGTCGCCAACCGTTCACCTCGCCCAGGCCCGGCACGTCAGCCAGACCCGCTTCCCGACCAAGCCCGACACGCCCCGCTCCTCAGAGCCAATCCTTATTCCGAAGTTACGGATCCAATTTGCCGACTTCCCTTACCTACATTAATCTATCGACTAGAGGCTCTTCACCTTGGAGACCTGCTGCGGATATGGGTACGAACCGGCGCGACACCTCCACGTGGCCCTCTCCTGGATTTTCAAGGTCCGAGGGGAAGATCCAGACACCGCCGCAACTGCGGTGCTCTTCGCATTCCAAACCCTATCTCCCTGCTAGAGGTTTCCAGGGAACTCGAACGCTTATACAGAAAAGAAAACTCTTCCCAGATCTCCCGACGGCGTCTCCAGGTCATTTTGGGTTACCCCGACGAACACTCTTACGAGGGCCCGAATGGTATGCGGTTCCGCTGCCGGGTTCCGGAATAGGAACCGGATTCCCTTTCGCCCAATGGGTGTGCATCTCTGCAACTACTTCTTATAAATTCGATTTAGCCATATTTAA
>NW_027478219.1:10000-12500 GCF_051020975.1 Osmia lignaria lignaria | reverse complement strand
AACAACTGCTTTTCTCTTCTTCTCCCCTTAGCGCAAGGGTAAACCCCATTTGTCTCTTCTTTGGAACGCAACAAAACTTTCGAGGACTGGACGACCGAGCGATGGTCGCGCGGTCTTCGCTTATCTTTAACAAACGAAGTAGTCCGTATGTATTCTAAATGTTGAAGCCTCCTAGAGCTTTAAGCCATGCGAGACATTGAAATGCTGTTTTAACGGGAGCATGCATAATTGCTGCAAACATACTTTTATCACAAGTTCTAGCCACGCCACGGAGGCTTCGAAGTTCCTTCACCATTCGCTTTCCTCTCTTTTGTTACACAGTTTCAGACTACGATCAGGGGTACCGAAACGCTGTATTGATTGTAAACAACCATTTTTATCTTGGAGCGGAGCGTTCCTTTACTCGTTAGATTTGTCTTGTCGCGTGTGTATTCGCTTTTTCGACGCTTTTTAACCATTTAACTTGTTTAGCGAAGCTAAACGCACAGACAGACAAAAAAAAAGGAACAGCATCGCGCGTCAAACAGCGACGACCCATCTGAAGCGATCTTTCATTTATACACCGTTTGTAAACAGAGAGATGTATAAAGCGCGGGGAATCATTCGAAACCCTGGGGCTATTCGAGCTTGCATTTCAGCAAATTATCATCTCAAACATTTCACTCGTTTGCTTTTTCTAAATTTATAGGAGAGCTTCTTTCGTTTATTTTTGACACACCTTTCGTAAATATCGTTTCTGGCAACGTCAGGAGCGTGGATTTCTACAAGTGAACAATCGCGCCGATCCGATAACTTCCAGCAGGATGGAGAATCTTTATAGATTATCTTCCGAGAACTCGGTGCTTTCACGGGCGGTCGTTTATAAATTTTAACGAACGACTCGCGCGCCGTGACGCACTTGCGCTAGTTCGAAGAGATATTTCGAAATTTGTTTCTCTCCTTTAACGGCCTGCATTTAGTGTATCGGTTGCGATTTTCGTCACATCGTTTCCACGACAAACGCCGACGAACTGCCCAACTATCGCTCGTACGTTGCGACTCTTTCTTTGTTTATCGTTCATTCATTCTTTCAATTTCGTTCGATAATCCCGCTCCGAAACGTTCTACTTTCGTTGAACGACGGCGAGATGTTTAGAAAGAAATGAATTACTCTTTTTTCGAGAAGCAAACGCAAGCAGTCTTTTGTTAAGAAAACGACCCTCAGCCAGGCGTGGTCCAGGAATTGTATCCGTGGACCGCAATGTGCGTTCGAAATGTCGATGTTCATGTGTCCTGCAGTTCACACGTTGACGCGCAATTAGCTGCGTTCTTCATCGACCCACGAGCCAAGTGATCCACCGTTCAGGGTAATCGTAAAATTTTGTATTTCAAACTCTTTAGATCTTTAGAGTGTTATTTTCATTATTAACACGCATCACATTCGATACCCACATCACTCTCCCACCCGGCGCGTGCGGGAGAGCGAATTCGGGCGTCGCCAACGTATTTGTTTGTTTGTTCGATCGTTGACGACACGATCGCGTCCAAGGACGGAAACCGTCGGAGAAACGCCCAGTGGCACGCTCCTCTCGACGGTCGGGCGTAAAGTACATTTAAAAACCTTGAAAAGTACGAACGCACACAAGGAATGCGAGCGCGCGTCCTGTCGCTGAATCGTGGGTTGCGAGATTCGAACAGACACACGGCCGGCGACGATCGGTCTAACTAATGGACACATAGTTTTTCAAAGACTCGCTATCGTCGCTTCTCAGCCGGTCCGTAAACAACACACATCGATCAGGCGGACGCACGAATCTTACCACGGTGCGTGTTTCGTAGATTCCAGGTTACCCGCAAGTACCTCTCTCTCCCTCTCGAAAGAGGAATCTCGATCCGTCCTTTTTGGACAATGGAGAAATCTTTTTATCGCAACACGGATGGCAAAGAAACAACCAAAGCGTAGGAGCGTGGGGACGAGAGCGACGAAAAGAACGTCGCGAAAACAAAGTTTCGACGGTTGCTCGTTCTAATACATCGTAGTTTCAACTCTCTCAGTTTTAACCACTCCTAGACGCTTCGTAAACTTTTAACAATTCTTCGCCTCCGCGAGTTTCATTTCGAATAGAGCGAACGCAACACGGACCAAAAAAACTCCGGTGATGCCAGATCATTTAGCAAAGATCAGACGGCGGGTCATCTGTATTCCTTTTCTCTCTTTTTTATATCTTTCCATTTAACTAGGGTGTCGCAACGACGGGTACATTTATATATTTATATATATTGTATTTCAATTTTAATGATCCTTCACTTTCGGTTTGTAATAATATGATCCTTCTTTCATTTCGATCCTTCATATTGTAGGTTAACCAACAGAAGTTTGTTTTTTTACGACTTGTATTTTTGTGGTTTGTTTGTTTGTTTCTTACGACTTGTTTGTACCCGATCAAGTAGACGACGACCCATAAGTATAAGTTAGAGAGATAAAGGTCGAGAGACCTCACGCAAGCGTCTTTTACTTCCA